>NC_139951.1:19246225-19271225 GCF_963454915.1 Gymnoscopelus microlampas | reverse complement strand
TTATTTTAAAACTGTGAAGTGTTCACTAAAAGACCCTGGGAGCTGAGCTCCAAGCTATCAAAGCCCCCCACCCCCCATTTGAGAACAATGCACCCTGGGACACATCTGAGGTGTTTACCTGGCCCCCTCAAACCCCCACCTTCAGCAATGCATGCTGGGATAGGTGTTAAAATCTTACAGATCACAGAAGTGAATCTTTGAATGCCGTTTTCTCAGTTCACTGAATCTCTACAAGGCATCATTCTATAAGCCATATTTCGAAAACTGGTGGGTCAAACTGCACAAGCAATATGTCAATTTGTAGCTATGATTCCCTGCTTTCATATGACTGTGAGTGACTATGTCACTGTGAGCTCATGTCCATCCCATTCTCATGAACACAATATCTCAGTAACACCAGGAGTAAAATTCATTACATCTGGCTAACATCCACTTGGACTCTACAATGACATGATTAGAATTTGGTGGGCAAAGCTCAAGGTCACTGTGCCCTCACAAAAGACAATTCATAAATGTCAGAATAGTGATAACTAACATTTTGCAAAACAAATATTTAAAAAAAAACTTAAAACAACACTACATAGACATGGATGCAAACTGTAAGTCTTTGGCAGAGGCATATAACCGCAATGAGGTATTTGTAGTTGTTATTATTTCTTTCTATGTATTAGTATTGTTTCCTGTAGAATGGAAAGAGAATTTTGTGTGGACCTACAGTACCTAACCCTGCCAAGGATACAGTAATGCGCTTGTAAATAAAGGTCATCGTGCTCAGCACTTGACCCACCAAATCTACACTCAGACCAGCACCATTGACCGCCAGGCTTGAATAATACACCATCTTACGCAAGATGGAAATCAAGAGAGGTATTAGTAACTTAGTTCGAATTAAAATATATCTTATTGTCATGTCATAAAGTGTCAACAGCATTATACACAGAGAAAAAGCTAAGCACGACAAAAAACTGCATTTGTCCCTCAATCATGAACATTGTAATTGTATTAGTTTCATTATATCACACTATCTGCCCACTCTATTCCCCTAAAGCAACATGATGTCGAGATTAAACAAGAGTAAGGGCCCTATTTTTGGGGCAGGTGCATTGGTCTGAGAAGCCCAGTGGATGGGCACATTTTCCTGAGGCACAGTGGCATGTTTCCATGTCTGCATGTGTTTGATATTTTGTGGACTAGCTGTGCGCTGGTGTGGTAGGAGAGCCACAGTAGAGGGAATGTACTGTAATTTGCAAATCACCAGCGCACTGCAATTATGGGGTCAACAACGGCCACGGTTTGTGCTGTCCGCCGCCTGCCTGCGTGGACCAGGTCTACCGTCATATAGTGAGACGCACACTCGTCCACTGCTATTTCCTTCGCTTCAGATGGCAGAAGCACTGTCACAGTTGATACTTTGTTTCTTGTGGTCCAAACTGGACCCAGTGGACAGCACCCAGCTACCACACAGCCTGCCTTCTCCCATGGTACTGTGACAATCCTGGTAGCTGTGGTATGAGCTCTAGGGGTGGCGAGTGGAGGTCCCTGAAGCACCAGCTGGCCGACTGTTGGGGGGATTTGTCTGAATCGCCGGCTGGTCGACTGTTGGAAGGGATACTATTGAAGCACATGCTGGTTGATAGTGATGTTGTGGTTGTGCATTTTTCCACTATACCTCTCCTCGAAGTCCTGGTCATGCAAGCGCCTACCGTCCAGTGCCCCTTCCGCCCCAACGTCTCAACGTCCCTTTCTTGTCCCAGCACTGAAGTATTCTCTGGGGGATTTCAGACCCTTTCCCTGCCTGGTCCCACTCTCACTGTCCCGGGAGTGAAGGAATTCTCTGCGGGGATTTCAGCCCGTTTCACTGCCTGCCTGTCCGTTTTACCTGCATTCTCAATTCCCAGCGCTCCCAAGCCCCAGCTCACTCTTGTTCCCTCTCAACGGTCCGCAAATACTGACACAGTTGAGACTTTCTGCCTCATTCCCTCTCTTGTCTAGGTTTTGTATTTCATCAGTTTGGTCTTTAGGAGAAAGTAAGTTTACAAGGTTTTCTGTCCATGAAATTACCCGTATGCCATTGCGTTGAGCACAGTGCACAGTGTAATGAAGTAATGAAAAGCAATTACTTGAAAGGTCATGATTGAATCCACCTGCAACACAGCCACTGACGATAATATTCAGCCATCTTGCTATGCTGTGGAAACTGTACGCCACACCTGTTGCCACGCCCAACAGAAAAAGGCAGCAGATTCATGAAGACCTCCTCTATGCACTGTACAGTCCACAAGCATTGCCTTGCTGTCCCCACAATAGACCATATTCACACGGCGGCCATTTTGGAATTTAACATTGAAAGTGCCACCCCGTTGCCGTGGCAACCGGTGTGGCACTTCATTGACTTAATAACAACATGGCCTCCGTTTGAATATGGTCTATTGGGCCCTAAGAGTCTCGAAGATGTTTTGCTCCTTACATCCAACCAGACCACAATGGTTTGAACAAACCGACAGACATTGCAATTCTTAGGGCGGATTCACACTGCGGCCTTGGAACCAGCCTTGAGGCTGGTAGGAAGGAATACCTGGGAAGGAATTGGTAAAGCGTGTGCACTTTGTGATAAGTTTTATAAGGTTTTCAATAGGGGGCGAGCCTAACTTGTTTGCAATGTTTTTTAAAAAGCTATACCCTTACCTAATACCATTCCAAAAATCTAAAACTTCTCACAAAGTACACTTATAATAGATGCTAGCTTTACCAATTCCTTCCCAGGTATTCCTTCCAACCAGCCTCAAGGCTGGTTCAAGGCCGCAGTGTGAATCCGCCCTCTATCATGCTTAACCATGCTTTGTAGTACAATCAACAGCGAAAATAGCTGATCTAGGCGCCGCCGCCTGGTTTAAAGTACTTAAAGAGAGCAGTGTTCTCACTAATGTGGCTAAAGATGTAAAAAAGAAAAGTGCCAGAAATTATGAATAAAACAAAACATATGGCGAGACAAAATTCACCTCTCTGGAACTTTGATATAAGGTCCTCCTTGTCAAGTAATGTGGTTTTCTTCATGAGGTAATTATCAGATAATCAGAAAATGGTTCTGTGTGAAGTTCTCATTATAAATGCATCTTCAAGAAATTAGCAGGAATATATTACTTTAAATACCTATTCTATATCAGCTGCTGCTCTTCACCTTTTATGTGCGTATATAGCTCACAGTAGGCACTGTAAACTATTAATACATAGCCTGATTCATTCAAACTGTGCACACACCTGCTTGCTTGAACACAGGATATGTTTGTTTCTAATAGAGCACTCAAGACATACAAAACACCCTATTTTCCCGTTATCCTATTGAATAGGCGTCATCAGTACACATCAGTCCCTATGGGCTAGTATGGGCCTACTACCCTGCAATAAATTTACCTCTAATTAGTCAATGTATAGGCTTAACTTGAAAGGACAACAGTATAGAGTATACGTATATGCAAAACATCTCCAAGCATCAGTGGATACCATGGGTACTGGCACTGCAGCAGATTTAAATTGGAAACGCATGTTACTGTAGGTGTTAATGTGTTTCAGGTTTAACACTACTGCCATGCCAATCAAGCAAAAGCTATGGGAAACTGAACCAGAAAAGGAAACGGGTATGCCACCTGCGGTAATTAGCGGACTACAGTTATGCACAGCGCCTATTGCAGGGTTACTGCAAAAAACATTATGCTATTAATACTATACTTCTAATACAGTCAATATAACATATAGGTCTACTGTTTCAACATCAAATAATACATTTTAAAATCATTTAAAAAAACACACAAAATCAGCAGGGGCAAGGGAAACAATGTTCTGCATTTTCATCCAGTTCCAAGTTTTATCAGTGAGAATAAAGAAGTTTTATCTTCTGTCTATGTTTGCTTTCAATGTTTTGTTTATCTTTCTAGTTCTGCTACTTTTTCTCTCTTTTTTTGTGCTGAAAAGGAATATTACTTCCCTCTTCAATAGTGCCTGAAGTCCTTCCCATAAAATTACAGTAGTAATCACCATTGTCATTAGGTTACAGAAGGTTTCATCAGAGTTGTTTGGCATTACAGACACCACCTTTTACATTACACAGGCATTAGTTCCATTACTGCTATCAAAAACACATCAGTGCCGCTTTAACATTTTTATTTGGAAAACACCAACAAGACATGCACAATATTTCTCACTCAGAATTGAGAATTTTCTCTCCCTATTGTCAAGTGAGTGCTCCCCTGCACATGTTGCTGTGCTGTTTAGGGCTTTTAACACATATACTGCCAATCCCGAGATATCTCGGGACATTAAATCCACCCGTTACCTGCGTATCCCGAGATATCTCGGGATCGTCTTTTTATGTGGTTTGATAACGAAAAAAAAAAAAAATTGGTACCATCCTTGATTTTTTTTTTTTCCCATGACGCTTCCGACCCATCCTATGAGAAAATTTCCGACAACCGTTTCCGGTTCGTTTTTTATCTTGAAAAAAAAGTTTTTCCCTGGTTTTGGCTAAAGATCATGGTTTTCACACGGTTTAAAAAACGAATGGTAAGCTCCGGTTGTATTTTCTTTTCTTTGATCGACGAACGGTTATCCTCTTAGTGTTTAAAAACGATCTGATAGCCGATCGGAGGCTAAGCTAATCTAAGATGGCCGGTGGGGAAACGTCACAGCCACGTCACAGCCAAACGGATATGACGTTTGCAGCCTCTTTTGGCCGCTGATACCACAGAAGAAGAAAAAGAAAAAAAAGTGTAAACATTATGAGGGCTCGTACGTCCGTCGTTGCTGTTTATAAACACCATCCGATCGCGGATTTTAATGGATATAATTTTTTTGTGAACGGTTCAAAAGGCTATAAAACTCAAAAACGCTGGCAGTGGGTGAGTACCTTATGAATAAACTCTGGCAGGGAATGTGTTAAGGCTTTTACAGAACCTGGCTGCTATCAGGTATCAACATTATCATCTAATCATTGTGAATGTATGCTAATGCGAAGACTTCTTGAATCAAATTTGTTTTTACATGGGAGGACCTTGCATAAAGTACTGTATCAGAGGCACATAGAGACAGCTCTCTCTCTCTCTCTCCCTCTCAATTCAGTTCAGTTCAGTTCAGTTCAGTTCAGTTCAGTTCAGTTCAGTTCAGTTCAGTTCAGTTCAGTTCAGTTCAGTTCAGTTCAGTTCAGTTAAAAGGGTCTTTATTGGCATGGGAAACATATAAGCTTCTGCACTTCTTCCCTGATCTACCTCATCTCCTGTATAAAATCCTCCCCATTGAGTTGGGAGTCTTTTCACCACAGTCCAGAGAGCTGATCTGGGTGGGGAGGTGTCCCTCTCTGTGTCACTGGGTCTGGGTGGAGAGTTTTCCCCCTCTGTGTCACTTTTGATTGTGGGTTCCATGCATCTCCACTTGTTTTATCTTCAACGGTGTGAATCTGTCTCTCAACTCAACGAGTGAGTAGGGCTCCGTAGTGGGGGTTGACTCTGTAAGTGGGGTTCTTCTGTGACATGTCAGATGAAGGTAGGATTTGCAGTTCTCCAGTACTCTCTCTCTGATTCTGGAGAAGTTTTCCTCGGAGCAACTCAGGTTGGCCTGGATCATTACTGTTCTTTTCTTGTAGAGGTTTATAGTGGTTTATTCATCATCTCTGGATTTATTCCCACTGGCTACCTTGAACTAAAACCTTCTTTCTTAGCAGAGGGGTAGTGATCTCTTATGTGCCATGCCTGGAGATTGTCGGTGTGGAACATGAGGTTTGATTTGTTTCACATTTTTCAGACAGTCAGCAAATATTGTTTCTGTATCTTTTTTCTCTTCTACTTTATCCTTGCGGAGTCATTTGTATTTTTTGATGGCAACTGCACTTTGTTGCATTCTGTGTGGAGGTGTGTGGAGTCCAAGGAAGGATTAAAGGCATTTGCACATACTGTATGTGGTGGGGAGGCTGTGGAGCTCTGCTTCCATTGTTACGGCGGTCTTTTCACATGGGAGCACTACACCTGTCTAATCTCTTAGATCGCAGGGTCGCACTGTGCTCCTCATGTGAATAGACAGGCGCTGCGCATCGTGTAGATTTCAACTCTGTCAGCAGGCAGGCTTGTGCGTGAGACAAGCATGAACGCGACAGTTTCACGGGACTGCACCTCCCTACCTGCCCGCCAGTCTCTCATTGAAAATTAATATAGGCGCGTCAATCACTCCCCATGTTAACACATTGAGTGCCAATCGCGTAGAGCTACGCGAACCTATTTAAAGCCGCCACGTGCCAGTCGCGTAGACCTACGCGAAGTGGTCTTTTTTTTTTCACTCACAGGTTCACATTGCATTGTAGGCCTCGTTCGCCACGACACATTTCATTGTAGCACCACCGGAAACAGAATTATCCGGGTTCCGTTTTTTTCGATCGCATCCGCTTCCTGTCTAGAACGAAACCTATAAGTCGATTATCTCGGTTGTTGTTTTTCTCCTCGCTGATCACTGTTTAGCCTTCACTAGGGTTGCCAACATCCAGAACTGGAGAAACGGGACCCATGCACGCACACGCAGCGCGCGTGCATGGGTCCCTCGTGCGCGCGCGATTTTTTTCGGGTTTCCTGCGGATAAAGTTACTTTTTTTGTTACTTTATTTCGGTTTTAGAGTTAGGGTTAGGGTTGGGAACAGGCTGACATGCCACACAAACAATGACGCCGCGCCCACCGGAGAAAATCTCACACACACACACACACACGCACGCGTACGAGCCATAGACTGTATAAATGAGATGGACAAACCCCCTCAGCTGCTTTCTACAGACCGAAAATGAATCCTTTGCTGCAGACTGTTGCTCCGCCATCTTTCACTACGCGTCAGAATGAGTTCAGACCATTATTGGTTGGGTAACTTGTCAATCAAGAGCGGGGGGCGGGGAATGAATGCTATTGGTTGTGTAGCGTGTCAATCAAATCATCCCGCCCCTCCTAGAGAATAGCCTACTTTATCGTCAATTTTATAATAAATAGAACCATAATTTAGCAAAACGCATATCCTGATGATTGAAAGGAGACTTTAAACTAGCGACTGGAAGCATATAGAATTTATGACAATTTTTATTACAGTAAGAAAATCGAGTCTGAAAGTTGGTAAAAACCCATCGGCTTGCGTTAAAATAAATTCTTTCTGAACTCACAGGTCGGCACGGGTGAAACAGCGCCTCTCGCTGGACATTTACTAAACATCCGGGTTGGCCTCATAGTAAATATCTCAGCCTTGCCCCTTGGTACGAGCACTGTGCCTGCCCTGTCAACTGAGCGGTCCTAGCGCCCTTCGCATACAGCACACAAACACGCAGCCAGACACACTGCAGTGTGCGCAAACAGAAATATATTTTTTATTTTTCCCTTTACACCGGAGTCCGGGACAAACAAAGTCCCGTACGGGACACGCCCCTTTTGGCTCAAATACAAATTCAAATACGGGGGCGTCCCGGCTAATACGGGACGGTTGGCAACCCTAGCGTTCACCGCTGTAGCTTCAAGATGGCGGATCGCAAAGCGAAGCGGTCTTCACTGCTCGTCTCACACAGATCCCCTGTGTGTTTAGAACCAAATGAACGCGCAATTTTAACGGATTTAACTGTGTCTGTGGCGACGTGAAGGAAACAAAAAAACAACAATAAAACGCTGGCACTGGTGAGTACATTATGAGATTAACCTCTGGCGTGGAATGTGTTAAAATACCTTTAAAGTTCAAGTTCTTTCACAGCTCCTCTCTTCACAACTGTTTACTTGAGGTGGCAGCCAAGTGTACTCTCATAGATTTGATATCCAATTCTTAGTTCAGTATCAAATGTTTTAAGATGATAAGCAGCCAGCCTTGTAGAGTGTGGCTTCACCACCACATAGTGATTTGTGCAGCTTCATTCACAAACGGCACTCATAATTTACTATCGATGGTTCAAGACTGGACAGGGAGGCCACGCCGTTATTAGACTCTGTCTTGTTACAGTAAATATCTCATGCCCCTCCTTTGTTTATTGAATTTGTAGGTAGACGCCAAAGCTCTGGTCGAGTAATGCAGGGCATTAGGTGATTGTCACACTGCAAAGCACAACACCTATTCAGTTTTCAATGTTAAAGTAGCAAAACTATGGAGCTGTCTACCGACAGAGCTGAAAGTACAACATCATTTTAATGTTTTAATCAAGGGCTTAAATTATGGTTAAAAGAGAATAAATATTGTATTTCCTCTTAATCTTCCTTCTATGACTCCCAATTTAAAATGACTTATGACTGATGACAATTGTGTTTTTGTTTTTGTTTAATTTTAATTAATTATTTTTTTATTCTCAGTTTTTTCTTTCTTTTTAAAAGCCTGTGTGAACAGGTGTTATAAATTACTGTCTTACTATAATCATTTAGTATAATGCAGCTGGTGCTGTGCAATATTTTTATGAAGCTCCAAGGTCTATTGTGCAAGTCAAATAAACATATAAATAGAAATGAAACAAAAGTTTGAACCAAAAGGTAAAGCACTCATTCCTCATCTGAGGACATTCGCCTCTATTTCTGTTCTTTTTGTTGTTGTTGTAAATATGCTCTCTCTGGAACTGTGTTCTTAGTACTACAAAGTCATTCCAAGCATTCTTTCATACCACACTGTGAATGGACTTCTAGCCTGGTACCTGGATATACATTAATCTTTGCCACAATCATTCCCAAAACAACTCTCAAACTAGGTGGACCTTGGATTGTGATATTATTTCCCGAATTGCTCTGGTGAGGAATACTGCTTTTATTCAACCCTGCCCTCCTACTGCAGCATGGTTACTGACATATTCAGTGACTGAGGATGTGACCTTTTGGATCTCAAGAAAATGTCCTTCAAATGCCTGTTTAACACATTGTGTGCCATAAACGGTCCGGACCGTTTTTGGCCCATTTTTTATATATATATTTTTCCCACGTGGGGGCGCTCTAACGAAACTTTGGGATCATCCAAGGAGTCTCTAAGAAGGAGAGGCCGGATGTGGATCCATGTCAAAAATGCTTCCGTTCGTCCGCTCCAATGTTAACTCCTTGACTAAAAGCTTAATATCTCCTATTTCTTTTTAACGTGGTGGAAGTGAGCCGTTTTCGATCGACGATCTCTCTGCAATAGAGGATCGCGTGAGAAATATTATTGTTCCAGGCGTTAGTCGGGACCCTCCGCCGTCTCGCACGCATGCTTTGTTTACATGCACGTCCGCGTCGGGGCTTTTACAGCACGAAACATATCAGCGTAAGTGGATGGAAGATATGCTGGCACTGGATGTACCCTATTTTAATAAACCTCTGGCACACGATGTGTTAAATGAACCGTTAAGACTCGTTTAAACTTCCAAAAATTGCGGATCTACAAGCTCACAGCGCATGTGCATCGCGCCAGCTTGTGTGCTTGTAGCTTGTATTTTGTCTCTCTGCTCTTCTATATTGAGACATTTAGATCGTGTTAAAGTTTATGTCTCACCTAGACACAGGATCTGACACAAATTCAATTTAGCCCCTGAGCAAGCAGGCAGGCTCTATTAGCTCAATGGTAAAAATGTCAGCACTTGCGCAGGAAACCGGGTTCAAATCCGGGGTAGAAGAGGAAAGTTACATAGCCCAGCTTTAAAGGAAGACCTGTATTGTATCACATCCCCCATGGCCTGCCCTGCTCTGCTGAACACAAATAGTATAAGACTCTGTATTGTGTTATAACAAAATAAAAATGGATTTTTTTTTTTGTAATGAAAAACTTATGTTTTACATTACACTAAAGGTCAATGTATGCTTGGCGAGAAAAGTGTTGAACGGCACTTCACATGATGAAAGTGACATCAAAACTTTGCAGATGGTGTTGCGTACCTGGAAAAAGGAATGGTTGCAAACACACAGTAAGTGTTGTTTACTTAGATTGCCCGGGAAGTCAAAGCAAGCTCGGTTTCCACGGACATGCACAAGACCATATTCACTTCTGTATTTACATTTTGTGGCGACGCTGTCGCTGAGTCGCAGACAGTATGAATGCTCAAAACTCAGAATGTTGTGAGACACGTGGTTATACACTTTTAGCACTAAGAATAAACTGACAGTAAAACTGCTCTCTGAGCACCACTTCATACTGTATGTGTCAGTGGCGTGCACAGACATTTTGAGGGGCAGGTGCTCAAGTAAATTATACTTTTTTTTGTTTACTTGGTCTGCTCTTTTTTCCCTCTACACCTATACCTCTTTGCCAAAAATAGCCAATCTACAGGCCCACAACGCCTCGCAGCGCGAGGCATTGTGGGCTTGTAAATCTGCTATTTTTGGCCAAAGTTCTCCTCAGAAAAGGGATGCTAGGTTTCGAGTGGTTATGGTAAAAAGAAAAATCATATCACATAAAGATTTGGCGGACCCCCTGTAGTAACTCTGAGGACCCCCTAGGGGTCCCGGACTCCCTGTTGAAGACCCCTGCTGTAAACTGAAAAAAACAAACTTTTAAATGTGTTTTTTCAAAAGGGTACTTCTGGTCAAGAGGGCAAAGGGCAGGTGCTCCAGCACCACCTAGAGTCTATCTGTGCACGTCCCTGGTATGTGTACTGTGTAATAGACAAACACAGACTCACAATGAGACTTACATTAGCTTGTATGATGACCAGGTATCGTGTTATCTCCTCATAGTTGAGTCTCTCTTTCAGCACCACAGAGCCAGACAGAGTCAGTGGGATGTCAAAGGTTTTGTTGGCTGTCTGAAACGCACAAACGGGTCACAAGGTTATTTGAACAAACAGACAGGGTCACTCAATCTCATCAAAGTGCCTAAAATCGCCTAAAATGTCATTGTTTAGAAAACAATGTTGACTGTTTATAAGACTCAAATGATTGATGATGTAAAAAAAAAAAGGTCACCTGATTTAGAATCTAGAGATAGCTCATGTTATTATCACAGAAATTCACATTGACTAAATCCAAAATCTTATTTTTAGAACATTTCGTTTTGCTGAAGGTATTTTTCCATGGTCATACATACTGTACATTGGTACCACATAGGAAATCATGGGTGGTGAACACATTAAGAACTGGATATGAACCCTTGGTAATACTGGTTAAAACTAGTTCTCTCTCCTTTGATTTCTAATCACGGGGAGGTTGCATGTGCTGAGAGCATTACTGTAGCTCTTGGGATATGCATCTCCCTATCTGCCAAAATTACTGAGGGTTTTGCCATAGCCTATCCAAATAATAACTTTGGCAGATAGCCAACTATCTGCCAAAGGCCAAAGAGAGGAGCCCTTTTGGGGGTCTCAAAGGAAGTGTTTTGTTTTCTTTCTTTTTTTTTTAACGATTTTGATTCTGATATGCTATAATTAATGCACCAAAACTCTTCAAATTTGGCTAATGTTGAGTAAAGAAGATCCTGGTGAAAGTATTATGAATACCCCATATCACGATGACTCAGCTATAGTTTCGTACTGGGAAGACTTGCAAAATGACTGAGGCTGTGACACTGAAAGCTGTGATACAGTAGGTCACGACGCCCTAAGCTGGAAGAACATCTCGGGCATATTGTTATGGGATGTCAAGAATGATGAATGAAATGCCAACCTTGATGGAACCAATTAATGTTTATTGCAACATCAGGATGACATAGGCCAAACGTTTCTAGAATATTGTGGGAGCTTATCAGCTAGAACGTAGGGGTATAAGATGGGATGTTTGAGGCGCTAGAGTGCTCTTTCTCTTTCTGCAATACATTTGCAAGCTATTCTGCATTCCCTTGTGTCTTACAATCTTCAATAAATATACAACGCTCTGCTTAATCAGTTGTTGTTCGAGTCTTCTGTCAGACTCCTTTGCATTTAGATACTCAGCCTAAGAACAACCAAAGAAAACAACTACACCAGTGGTTCTCAAAGGTAATCAGTTAATATAGCATCAATAACATTTTACTACTTTAACTAGGGGTGTGCCGATACGATAATTTTACGATACGATACACAATATTGGGCTCATGATATCGATACTACTAATGCAAAAATACTTCTGTTTTTGCATTATTATTATTGCCCAAAAACGCGATACGTTATCGTCACGAAAACGTATCGCCGGCACACCCCGGGGGGGGCTCCCAGCACAACATATAAGGAAAGACAGACAGACAGACAGACAGACAGACAGACAGACAGACAGACACACAGACAGACACACAGACAGACAGACAGATTATCTACCGGATCAATTGGGTTGTACTGGATGGTGTATTCTATCTGTCCATTGGGTCCATCGTCAATGTCCTTCGCCCCGTTGTTTCCCCAGAAACCAGAGAAGATCGTGGTTCCTACAGGTGTCAACTGGAAACACAGAAATATCTTAGCCTGTTGGTTTTATTCCACTTCATAAATCTGTCAATAAATTGCAACACAACATTTAAGTAAACACCTCGAGCATTCCCGTAGGATGTCGTGATGCTTGTTTGTTTGTTTTTGTGTGTGTGTGTGTGTGTGTGTGTGTGTGTGTGTGTGTGTGTGTGTGTGTGTGTGTGTGTGTGTGTGTCTGTCTGTCTAACTATGTGTCCGTGCGTGCGTGTGTATGTGCGTGTATGTAGGACTTGGGCATTGAATAGATGTCCTTCAGAAAGCTGCAATATCATTAGCATTGTCATCCATCCATCCTGAGCTCTAGCCACTGGAGAACACACACGCACGCGCACACACTCACAGTCGCACACGCACACACACACACACACACACACACACACACACACACACACACACACACACACACACACACACACACACACACACACACACAGGACCATGGAGACAGGGATCCATGGATGGATATACATAATTAAAGAGTTGATGACGTGTGTCTATACGAGCTGATAAATCACTGAGGATCCTCTCATTGGCATTCACCCCTCTTCATCTCATCCCTCCTCCCTGCAGGGCCCTCCTGTCTACTACTATGACCAATCACTTATTCCTGCATGGCCCTAGTGTTTACTACTACTACTACTACTACTGCTACTAATCACTCCTCACTGCAGGGCCCTACTGTCTACTACTACTACTCCTACTATTCCTACTATACTACTACTACTGCTACTGCTACTGCTACTGCTACTGAGACTAATCAAGCCTCAGTCACCGCAGGGTCCTACTACTACTACTTCAAGGGTGACACTAATAAGCCATTAATCAAAAGGTCAAACTAGTCAGGTTCCCCTAACATGTTTGATTAGTCAACAAGAAAACAATGTTTGACAACGGTTTCCTACATGAGGCTTAAGCCATGGCTGTGGGTCATGGTATTTCTTCTTTAAAACCTTGAAAATTAGATTTCATTGTGATACCTATAAATAGGAACTTAAAGCATACTACGTTAGAGTTCCATTGATCCAAGCCAGAACACTATTAAATGATTGATCATAAAAATAGGCATGCTCTATACACTTTTGAGATGTTAAAGTGGGCCCTGATCCAGAAGAAAAAGGTTAGGAAACCACTGCACTATAACATGCAGAGACTCAAGCCACGGCTGTGGGTTGCGATGACACCACGCCGCGCTGAGTGAGGTGTCAGTGCCAAGTGCATAAAAGTCATTCAACAGGATCAGCTTGTCTGCTGTATGAGCAATCTTTGACAGCGCTGCATCCAGGAACTCATAAAAGCTGCCCTTGGCGCGCTTATAAATAACGACATTGCTCGTCAGACTGTCCATCTCTCGCTCACTGGACATACAGACACACACACACACACACACACACACACACACGCACACGCACGCACACGCACACGCACACGCACACGCACACGCACACAAGTCTCTCCCACTCTCTCTCTATCTTTCGCTCTGTTTCTAAAGTTTTGAACTAACCAAGGTCAAAGTTCAGCGTAGGCATGGCGGTAGTCGACCTTGAACCTAATTTCAGTCTGACTGGCTCCATTAGCCAGTTGCAGTTTTGGGGGGATTGCAGGGGAGAACAATAACCGACATCCTAATGTCTAGATCCTCCCTCAAATCTTAATAAATCTATTCATCATTTTTGAATTATTACCCCCATATGAATAAATGTACTCTCATTTTTAAGTTATTACCCCCCAAACTGCTCATGCTTGGCTTGGCTTGGCCGAGGAATCGTATATCAGACTTTTTACGATCTGTCTCCTAAATTGTGCTGTGGTCGTTCAGGTGAACGGAGCGAATAATTTTTTGGGGAAGTAATGAGAAAGTGGAGAGTTGGAGGGCTTTGGAGACTCTGACAGAGAGAGAGAGAGAGAGAGAGAGAGAGAGAGAGAGAGAGAGAGAGAGAGAGCGAGCAAAGAGAGAGCAGAGAGCAGAGAAACGGGAAGAGATATTGACTTGGACAGGTTGTAGGGTCTATAGGTATAATGAGATCGTCTAGCTGGCCAGCCCAGGAGTGCACGCTAGCAGTGATGAACACACTTACACTTCTCCGGCGTGAGTCCGAACATCGTCTAGTTAAGCCCTTGCCTTCCGCAGCATCATGACACGCTCGTCGGGGCTGGAAACGCTGCAGACTTTTACACACCGGTTTTTGGTCCAAATGGATCCTAGCTGGGATCTTTCTAGTGGGTGTTCTAAGCCCTTCTCTGCTACTTCCCTGCCTTTCACTCACAGGACGAGTAGATTGATTCATTGGTTTATTGGGTATAAATTAATACCGGCTATACAGTAGTGCATCCCAGGGGATAACACGTAAGCGTACTCACGAAACAACCGTTTCCCACGAGGTCTTCAATGGAGATCGTAGACAAGAAAAATATATAATTTATCTACTGCTAGTACAACCCATCCTTCAACCTTAGGTTGGCTGCAATGTCATGCATAATGACATTTACAGTATCATCATGGTGCACACATTATTTTTGCAGCATGGGTCTGTAGAGGCAAGCTATCTATAAGAGGGTGTGTGTGTGTGTGTGTGTGTGTGTGTGTGTGTGTGTGTGTGTGTGTGTGTGTGTGTGTGTGTGTGTGTGTGTGTGTGTGTGTGTGTGTGTGTGTGTGTGTGTCTGTCTGTCTGTCTGTCTGTCTGTCTGTCTGTCTGGAGCTAATCTCACAAACCCGCTGGACCGCTCAGCGCACAATTTGTTGTGGAACACTGCCGGTAGACCAACTTTAACGCCATGTATTTCTATTCACATATGTTTTATATTTTTTGGAAATATTGTAACTCATAATGGAAGGGCTCAGATCTGGCTGAAACCTTGCCAAAAACATCATAGATATGTCACAGGCGACTAACGTCACAGGAGCCACAGGAGATCTCCAAGAAGCCACACCGTTCCCACGTGGATCTCAAGATCCACATTATTATTTTTTTAGAGATATTTTTTTGGGGGGGTTTTGGGGCTTTATTAATAGTTTTCAGTAGAGACAGACAGGAAACAGGGACAGAGAGAGATGGGGAGAGACATGCAGCAAAGATCATCGGGAACGGGACTTGAACCTCCGATGCGCTGTCAGGCTACATTGGAGCCTAGGTGCTGGACCTGGACCGCTACGACAGCCGTCCGGGCCAAGATGGAGTGAAACCACTACCTATGCCAGTGTTAGAGCCCTGCGAAACACAATGACCTACATAGGAGGAGCTCATTACAACATGGCCGTTACAGCGGTTATGTAAACAAGTATGGACAAGAACATCCTCTAGGGTGGGAGACAATTTTCGGGTCCTGAACCTACAAGTACCTGCCCTGCACGTGTGACAGATAGCTGCACTGCCAATCAGCTTACCTCTACCTGTGAGGAGCAAGTGTTTGAGTCCTGAGACAGAGACACAGAGAGAGAGAGAGAGAGAGAGAGAGAGAGAGAGAGAGAGAAAGAGAGAGAGAGAGAGAAAGAGAACGTGCTATGTTATGTCTTATGAATGTACCTCATTGATGGCGACATAGTATCTGGGCTGCTGGAAGCGCGGAGCATTGTCGTTGCGGTCTCGCACTACAATGCGGACCTCATGCAAGATCACAGTGCCTATCAGCTCGTTGGTGCATTGCACCTGAACCACAATGGACTGAATGTAGGAGGGAGGCTGGAGGAGACAGAGAGAGAGAGAGAGAGAGAGAGAGAGAGAGAGAGACAGAGAGAGAGAGAGAGAGAGAGAGAGAGAGAGCATGATAGTTAGTCTGTTGTTATAACTACATTAGCATTTAGCTATAAGCATTTGTTCATTGAATACACAGTTTCACTTCAGACAAGCAACCAAGATGAAAAATAACATAGCAAAGCGCAGACAAAGAACTGAAAAAGCAATATGCAAACGGCAAACTACAGATCGATTTCAATCGTTTCAAAGGAACGCGGGTAAAACTGCATCCAATCTAGGCTTTTGGATCTATTTTCAAAAGAGCGTAAACTAACCAGTGAGTTCTCTGTGTGCGCGCTGCTGCGTACCTATTTTCCAAAGGAAAAAAGTTGAATGGAAAATGAGTTGTATCTCTGTCTGCTTGGTGAAAGACTTTAGATCAGTAAATTGTGGCAAACATTTTGCAATTATCGCATTTGTTTGGAAAAAGAGTTGTATTTGTGCTGTCTCTCACCATTTGATGTTTGTGACAAACAATATGAAATAAACTGGAGTTTTGGTTTTAACTGAATCTTTGGTTGACACCTGTTTCTGCACCAATTATGGAGTTGAAAATGTAATACCATTGCTGATAATCAGAGACATAAGGTGGTAAGCTGGTAGTGGATCAGTCTCTGTCACTGCACTAGCGGCTCCTATAAGTTGGTTGGGGCTGTTCAGCAGAGAGCAGAACTGGGAGGGATAGCCTGTTCCTCTGCATGTGTTACGCATAGACTGTATAAAATGAATGGACAGCGTTACGCCCCTAGACTCTAGTCTACAGACCGCCGATTGTTCAGCTGTGTGCAATCCGCCATCTTTCAATATCGCGTCATATCTTGCAGAATGAAACCAGACCATTATTGGTTGGGTAGCTTGTCAATCAAAAGCGGGGGCAGGGAATGAATTCTATTGGTTGTGCAGCTTGTCAATCAAATCATCCCGCCCCTCATAGAGCATAACCTACTTTATCGTCAATTTTAAAATAAATGGGACCATAGTTTACCAAAACGCATATCATGATGATTGAAAGGAGACTTTAAACTAGCGACTGGAAGCATATAGTATTTATGACAATTTTTATTAAGGTAAGAAAATCTAGTCGAAAGTTTGTCAAAAACCCATCCGCTTGCGTTAAAATAGATTCTTTCTGACACCCGCAGGGGTAAAACAGCGAAACTACAGGCCATTCATATGAACTGTCTCTTCCGTATTGGCGTCAATGTAAAAGTCTCAGGCTGGCCCTCCTGGTGAAACTCCACAATGACAGGTAAAAACAGAAGCGGCCGGCGACATCATGTGTATCGGAGACGTGGTTGTTTACACGCTCCCCAAGACCAACAGTAGAAGTTGACAATGACAGACAGACTATACACATTGACATAAGACTAAATTGGGGAGAAAATAGTTTAGATAGTTGTATGTGTTATGTTAATTATGTTCAGAAGTTATGTGAATGTTTTTGTGGACGCCCACGGTTACTGCCAAGCCCCCTTGAGATCAAGCGGTTTTAAAGTTAATCAGTTCTTCCTTTACCCAGGACCAATGTTTCCATCACGTTTTTGTGCAAATCTGTTTATTAAATGCGTGACATATCCTGCTAAGAGGCAGATAGACAGATGGCAAAAACAACAATAAAGAACAAATGAGCATAAAGTTGCAGCCAGGCCTTCGGGCCATACATTGTTGAAGGAGGAAGCATCTGTCCATTTACGCCCACACACAACGTTTAACGTTCTTTAGGGAATCTACCTGCTATGCTGGACAAGAGAGCTAGAGGGAAACAGTAGTACAATGAGGTGTCTTACATCTCTGTCCAGGAGGCGTCCCGTGCTGTTGAGATACAGGGCTTGTTTGGAAGGGTCCAGAATGACCCAGTGGTCATTGTTGTCCCTTAGAGACAGCGAGATGGTACGACCCGGCCCCTCCGCCACGCCATTGATCTGCATGTTCTCGACCAATAACGTTCCTGGAAATAATGGCACACAAATACATGTTATTCGCTTAGAGAGACAATAAAAGCAGAAGAACACCAGCACTCGCGGGAGTGTCATTTCCGATTTTATTCAGATACTGCAGTATAGGCACACAAACATGAAAGTGTTTTGGAAGAGCCTTCCTCAGTGTGATGCGTTTCTAATTTGAGCATTTAGAGTAGGGATGCCACCGAATATTCGAATTTTCGAATATTCGTTACAGTCTCCATAATCGAAAATGATTTTTAAAATTCGATTTTAATTATATATATTTTTTATTATTTTTTAAGATTTTTTTTTTTTTTTTACTTTTTTTTTTTTTTTTTTTTTACTTTTTACTTTTGTATGCCTTAGTTTCAATCAAAATATATGCTAATAGTAATATTATAGTCTTAATAATTGTAAATGGCCACAGTTTCAGAGCGTTTCACTGTTTCAGCCCAGCCCAAACATGAACTCTGCAGCCGCACTGAGGCCCCTGCTGGAAAGCATCCCAGCCCAAACATTAACGTAACTAATAATTGGGCCGCGCAACCCGGAAATGACCGTAATAATGCTAAAACAGGAGTGAAAATATTTTTCAAAAAAAAAAAAAAAAAAAAAAAAAAGTTTTTTTTTTTTTTTGAAAAATATTTTTCAAAAAACGGCGCTGTCGAATAATCGAAAAATATTCGCCAGGGCTGTCCGAATTTCGAATTGGCTGAAGGTCAGATTGTGGCATCCCTAATTTAGAGCAGTGGTTCTCAAAATGCGGTCTGAGGACCCCGAGGGGTCCTTGAAGGGGTTCCCTGTAGCTAAATGATTTAATAGCATCAAAATCTATTTCACCACTTTAACCCTATAAACACTGACTATTTGAAAATAGACGATCTACAAGCTTGTAGATCTGCTATTTTCCCCCAAAAAATCTTGTTAAAAAACATTTTAACAACACACATTTTATATGGCAGAACATATTTTCTGATGGGGGTCTGCAGTCAAATACATATTAATTTGGGGGTCCTTGACATGAAAAAGTTTGAGAACCACTGGTTTAGAGAGATGGCTTTGAGTTCACAGCCCCAGATGAGTTCACAGCTCCAGTGAGTCATCCGTCATCAATTAAAAGTTGCTGCAAGTGTGGCAAACAAAACTTTATGACAGATGCAGATGGACATAAGGGAGAGACGGTCTGCATAGAGGCCTCCTGCATGTTCTCTGCCAAATAAAACAGATGTACAGTACATCTATTAGTTGAAGATTTATTTGATCAAGACCAAGTCAGCCGGGTGGCGTAATTTGGGGTTCCAGAGGATGCCAACTTTTGCATTTAACTTAAATATTTTCTCCACCTCTGAATGTCTTTTGCAAACTACCACTTATAGACACTTGTTTTCTTTCTGCAACCATACATTCATTTATCACTTTAAAAAAAACTGGCCTCCGTATTTTGGGCATGTCATTACAGGCAAAAAAGTAAAAAGATAGATCATAGCTTTCAATAGCTGTTTGCTATTTTGAATATCAGACGTGAGTGGATATTATTGCCCACTTGAAATGGGGTGTGCTGGTGGTGGGGATTGTGGGAGAGGAGCCACAGAGAGAATCAGCCAAACGTTACACTGACTACGGTGTTTAACCATGGTAGAATTACAGAAAATAAAACTGTTTTATGACCACAGTACATTGTTTTCATTGGTGCATTGCAAGCACCCTGGAAATAAATACATACACATGTTCATGGGCTCCACCAGCAAGGTGTAATAGCCAAACAAACATACAGAAACCAATTAAACCAATGGGTGTTTTGACTTTGACCTCTTTATTGATAATAAAAACATATGTAAAATACATACATTGTCACACCATTATCAAAAGAATAAAACACAAAAAAGCCTTATTTCCATCGTGGTCCTTTCATATGTATATGCAAATGATGTTGTGTTGCATGATGTGATGTGTACTGTATGTGTGTATTTGCACTTAGGTCCACACACCCATTGGTGCATAAAGTGCCCTTGTGCATGTCAATCCAAGCTGTGTGCGGAAAGCACACTCACACTTTGCAAACAAAGGCCATTTTCCATTTTCCACACTAGGGGGTAGGGGTTAGATACCTGAGGAATAGGAGTGTGTGTGTGTGTGTGTGTGTGTGTGTGTGTGTGTGTGTGTGTGTGTGTGTGTGTGTGTGTGTGTGTGTGTGTGTGTGTGTGTGTGCGTGCGTGCGTGCGTGCGTGCGTGCGTGCGTGCGTGCGTGCGTGCGTGCGTGCGTGCGTGCGTGCGTGCGTGCGTGCGTGCGTGCGTGCGTGCGTGCGTGCGTGCGTGCGTGCGTGTGTAGATTTAGATTGAAAAGAAACATAGGACAGTTACATGAAACCCATTCCATGCTACAGTCGCTGTGTGCATGAATGGGCAATGTCCAATGTTTCTCTTAAATCTGAGAGGAACCAGGACAGTGGATCTCCCCCTTGTAGCGTGGTCGTGAACATTACTGACTGTTTAAAAATAATTAGGTACTTCAGATTTATTCAAAATCCTATCCACCATGCACATCTTGATTTGGGTCACTCTCTCATCTACTCTGAGCCATTTCAAGAAACTGTTTTGTTTTAAGCTCTACTGTTATCTGTCCATTTGACATAGTCCAGCAATATTATAGTGGTTAGATCTGTGAATAGTACACTGTGTGCTTGTGTACACAGTGTACTCCAGTGCTTCTCAAACTTTTTAATTTCAAGGACTCTCATAACTCTGAGAGTGTACAAATGGAACCAAATGGTCCATTTGGTTCCATTTGTACACTCTCAGAGTTACAGACATGTAAAAGGGACCATTTGGATTTTGGACTGGTGTGAGAGTGCAAATACGACCTGCAAAACATACTTTTTTTGTAGATTTAACCACTTAAACCTTATATACTGTACTTCATTGACCGTACTTCATCCCCCACTGCTCTGTACTAGGTCCCCTATTTTTCTCTCTCTGGTTAAATGTACACCCCAGACTTAACTGTGTATGTGTGGCTGGGCGAGGTGGTGCTGATGAAAATGAAAATGTCAACTTGGCATCCAGTCTACTACAACATTTCCAGTTCCACTTCCATACAGGTCCTAGATCTCATAGAAAAGACATAGCAAAAATAATAATAATAATAATAACTGGCTGTGTAATTTTAATAATGCATCAACCTAAAAAAAAACCCGGACAGTCATGACCTAAAAACAAAACACATTTCCAGTGTGGAGTTTTTGTGTGTGTGTTTGTGTGATTATCTGTTTTACTTTATTGGGCTTTTTTCGAAGGCATCCTTGGGAAAAATAAATGAAAAAGTCTGGAAAATGCGAAAGACAAAAAAGAATAGAGAAGTGAAGTATAAGAATGTAAACAGATATTCATCTTGGCTGACTCCAGAGGAGCCAATTACCTCATCCAACACTGCATTATTCATAATGTGATTTTGCATGCATACCTGTGGTTATGTTTTTGTGTGTTTGTGCGGATTCGGATGTGTGTGTGTGTGTGTTAGGGCATTAACAGAATAATCGAATATTCGAATATTCGACTATCAAACCGACTATTCGACTATCAAACCACTATTCGATTATTCGATTAAAAAAAAAAAAGAAAAAAAAGTTTTTTTTTTTTTTTTTTTTTAGATTTTTTTTTTTTTAGTGGCTTTTCTGCAGCAGACACGCAGCTGTGAGCTCTGGTGTGACGTCAACTCGCATTCCTTGAGTCCAGTCATCAATGTCATTGAAAAAAAAAAAAAAAAAAAAAACTTTTTATTTTTTTTATTTTTTATTTTTTTATTATTTTATTTTTTATAATCAAATCGATTAATCGAATATTCGAATACTTATAGGTCGAATAATTCGAATACTAAAAATCACTATTCGTGAATGCCCTAGTGTGTGTGTGTGTGTGTGTGTGTGTGTGTGTGTGTGTGTGTGTGTGTGTGTGTGTGTGTGTGTGTGTGTGTGTGTGTGTGTGTGTGTGTGTGCGTGCGTGCGTGCGTATTTACCCAGGGTAGGTATGCTGAATATTGCACAATCACACACACACACACACACACACACACAAACACGGACCCCCAGTTGATACTTTTTTTTTTTTTAAGATCTCTGGGACCCCAAACTACACTGTAAAATCCTTAGTGCTAATGTAACTCAGACAGTTTGGTTCCTAAATACCCCCCCCAGGAACTCAAGAAACACACAAGCACTAACACCCACACCCACACCCACCCACACACACACACGTCGACACGCATGCAGACATAAAAGCTCGTAGACACGGATGGATGTGCAAATACACACAGAAAGTTTGGCTTGTTATCAGGCAAGTCGGAATCTTATCCTAATCTTCTGGCTTGTCTGACAGCCAATCAACCCAGTCAGAATGAAAAG
Source organism: Gymnoscopelus microlampas (assembly GCF_963454915.1). Lineage (NCBI taxonomy): Eukaryota > Metazoa > Chordata > Actinopteri > Myctophiformes > Myctophidae > Gymnoscopelus > Gymnoscopelus microlampas. The sequence goes on along the minus strand of NC_139951.1, from coordinate 19,248,783 downwards.
CCAATGAATGAGAATGAATTAGAGGAGAGAGAGAGAGAGAGAAATGGGCCGGACGACAGATAGGGAGCAAGCTGTGTGTGTGCGTGTGCGTGTGTGTGTGTGTGTGTACGTATGCGTGTGTCTGCATAGGCAGATTAAATCTTGTGTGTCTCCTCACTAGTGTCTCTCACACAAACACAACGCACGCACGCACGCACGCACGCACGCACGCACGCACGCACGCACACACACACACACACACACACACACACACACACACACACACACACACACACACACACACACACACACACACACACACACACACACACACACACACACACACACACACACACACACACAGCGAATCAAAAGTCTCATATCTGATCTGCCAAAAATGTAATTGGGTCATGGCCTTCTGTGCTATCACGGAAACTATGAACGCCTCGCCGTGATTGGCTGGTATTAAATAAACAAGGAAGTTAAATTAAATTGGTTTGTTTACATAAGAAATGGACAGGGAAAAGATTCATTTCTCTCCATGTTTCGGTTCTTTTTCTTGATCAATTTCTTTCTCCCTCTCTCCTCTAGTCTTTCTGGATGAGAAGAAGGAACGAAGAGAATACGATTGCTGTCGGGCAGAAACATATTTAAACTTTTAAATTAAGGCAATTAAGGCCATACTTCATCATTCAAGAGTGTCCCACTGAACTAGTGAAAATAGCAGATCTACAAGCGCACAACGCAACACGTTGTGAGCTTGTAGGAAGCATGACAGCAGGAGAAGGAGGTATAGCTCAAATAAATAAAGATGTGCTTTTGTGACTGTATCCAATTGAATTCAATCTCATATAAATAGGTTCTATTCAGAGACCTCACTTTAGTATTAGGCTAACGCCACATTCAGCAGTACAAGATTACACTGACCCTGCCTTGAAGCATAATAGTCACTAAATAATTGTCGGGTGGAAACCATGTCCAAAACTGTTATTTTGTTTAATGGATGCAATGTACAGTAGTTACTTTAGTCACAAGCTCTTGTTAAGTTTTCACTGGTTAAATATGTGTAAGGCCCACAGGCACACTAGTCACTTTCACTTAATTTAGTTTTTTAGAAAATAGAGAAAATAGCAAATCTACAAGCTCTGCAATTTCCGCTACTTTTGCACAACACAGTTGTACGATGAAGTAAAGCCTGAATTTACGAGGGCAAAAAAAGAAAACATAACATTTTGAAATATGGAGATACAAAGTTTCTGCCTGACAACAACGATCTGTGCGTACAGTAAGTATGTGTGTAATTATTAAATGGATTAAATGAAATGGAACTGAACTGAACTGAACTATCACATCTGCATTGGCTGGTGGTGGTCTCCTATACTCTTAAATGTAGACACTGATGTCGGACATGATGCCTACTGGTTGATAATATCAGCACACCAGATCGACTGCCATCGACACTAAGGCTGCCATCTTTATTGTAATTTGGACAAAATGGACATAAAACTTAGGCTTCAAAAGGATGAGATCCAGAACTACAGACAGAGCAAACTCCATTATGCAAACCTATAATGAGCCCTCAAATGTCATGATGACTGGAAAAAGGTGTAGTTTTGAATCTTCAAACAGCATCAAAGGTGCAGGTCAATGACATTTTATAAGAGCTGCACAAAGATGAGACTGACCATCTTGCCGAAAAAAATCTAAATGTAAACGTTGCTTAATTAACCACCTTGTTCATGCAGGCATGCATGTTTTCTAGGATGTGTCTATAATTTTCATTTTGCCCATTTTTATAAAAGCACTAACTCACTCCAGGCCATGATATATTGTGATATAATCACAATACCGTGGCTTGTCGTGAGTTATTGCTTAATTATAACGGTCGATTCAGAACTCCCCATTGGAACGCATTGAAGTTCTCTGGTGTATAATGAACAATAACTCACTGCTACGCTAGGTTTTGATTAGCAACATAAAGTTTTTGGTTAAAATTGTGCGTGAAGCTTGCAGCTAAACCCTGGCAATTTATAAAAGCAATAGTACACAAAACCATGGTATTATTATATGACACTACACTTATAGGAGATATACAGATAACTTTTACTTGTCACTATGTCTTTAGAAAGAAAGAGGAGCAATAGGAAGGAGAAAGAGCAGTGGTGTAAAGTAACTAAGTAACTAAGTATATCTAATCAAGTAAAATTTGAGATATTTTTTATTTACTGGAGTAGTTCCAATGTTCTGTTCTTTTACTTCTACTTTAGTTTAGTTAAAACTTTAGTTATTAGTTACTTTATAGATTTTGATTATTATTGCAAAACATACATTAACCACTTCCGCCTTACAGTATACACATTTCGGCTATTTGAAAATAGCTAATCTACAAGCTACAATGCGTCGCGATGCGATGCATTGTGAGCTTGTAGATCTGCCATTTTCAAAAGATTGTTGAAAACTTGAAATGGGACCTCCTGCATAATGAGTACTTTTGGTACTTTAAGTATATTTTGATGCCAATACTTTTGTACTTTTACCCAAGTACGTTTTGAATTCCAGACTTTTACTTGTAACAGAGT
>NC_139951.1:19148725-19241225 GCF_963454915.1 Gymnoscopelus microlampas | reverse complement strand
TGATCCAATGTAGTTATTATTTAGTCATACTCTCGTTAATAATATTCATTGGTTAAATATTTAGAAAAGCCACAGACATACTTAACCACATTATTTAAAAAAAAAATCTAAAGTAACAAAAATTGCTAGCTCAGACAGTAAGAATGTTAGGTGTCGACCTTCCTCAATAGCATGGATAATTGAGTTTTTAAATACAATGTGAAGATTCAAAATGAATAAGTAAAAACATTTAAAAAATAAAAAGCAACACAGCAGTTCAAATAACAGCAACAACATTGGTTTGGCATACTAAATTATTTGTGTATTTCAGCCTCTAATAGGCTATGCTCCTGCGAATAATTACTAATAAATATGTACGTCTATTGAATAACTAACACTTGGAGAATAAAAAATAAAATATTCAAGTGTGATATTGAGCTGAGCCCCAGCTCAATTTAAACCATCCTCCTATATACAGTGCCTTACTGATATAAATACTAATAGCTCAGCTCACAAGTGCTTCACGACAGGACAAAAAAACATTAAATGGTACTAGAAAGCAAAACATGAAATACATATTATAATATATAATGATATACTGTGCAATAACAAAAGTAACAAAAATACAGTACATGCAAATGACTAGCCACCAGTAATAATAACTAGCTAGACACGTCGCAATTCTGGGAATTGCAAAGAGCCGTTTGCACCGACGCCGTTCGCGGGTCGCCGCCGCCGGGACTCGAGGGATACGTCGGGAGGAATACCCTCGGAGGCCGTGTGACGTGCCATTCAAATTCGGTGCCGATCGGATCCCGCGTTCGTGATACGTGCCGTTTTGATTTTAAACGTGCGTGCGTGCGTGCGTGCGTGCGTGCGTATTGTATGCGTGTGTGTGCATAATCACTGATGGAGGCACAAGAAGAAAGGCTGTGGGGTCACCAAAATCTATAGTATTGCCTATTACTGTAGGACTATGGGATATCTTGTATGGAAAGTTCGCATTTTGGCCCGTGATGGGGTCACACAGGTTAGTGTTCATCCTCTGGGAAACATGAATGCACTTAGAAAGGCTGAAAGCTCTGCAGACCTTTGAAGATGCAGAGCAAATTCCATGGCAATCCAGTCAGACACTGTGTCTTGTTTGGGAGTAAAGTTTTGGTTGGACTGATGGACATACTGTAGCCATACTTAGAGCCCCACTGCTAGAAAGCCTAAAAACAAGATTGCTTTTAGCTACGTATGATGGATATACAGTAGTGGAACCGTCAGTACTCACAAGGGATTAGGGGCCAATGGAGCAGTGCTCTAAATGTGATCACTGTAGCAAGGGGATAAGTGATTGAATTCAGAAGGGAGTCATAACGTGTCAATCTTCCAATCTGGTGTTGAAAGATTAAACAATGTGACTGTTGGGGTGACCATCAGCAAGGCACTTAACCGAACAGCCCTCCAGCATTAAATGTGGGTTGTTTGTTGGCCCACAATGGATGGCTGTGTTTGCACTGGCCCCCCTGGTATGAATGAGTGGAACCTCATGAATGCAAAGCAAAGCGAGTACAGAACAAGCATGCCTGCTCAGCGAAACTCCCATCCCAAGCCAAACATAAGGAGAATGTGGTACATTTATCTATCAATAGATTTTGTACACACAGCATTCAGGTACAGATAAATAGTAATTGTTCCTACTGGTCTCTTCTTATGCATTGTTCAATTTAACTTTTCAATTTTCACCATCTGGCAGGCTTGACTGTAGGGACTGAATGCAAAATGTAGCAGAACTGCATAACCCATATGCTAAATGGACTGGAATTATATAGTGCCTTTCTAGTCTTTATACATTCACCCATTCACACACACACTGTAATGGCACAGACACACCGTTAGACAACACATGACATGCAAATGTGTTGTCTTGCTCAAGGACACTAAAATACACTGCCTGGAGGAGCAGGGGATCGACCCGGGAACCTTACGGCTCCCTGACGGCAGCTCTACCTCCTGAGTCCTACTACAGTATATAGTAAATAAGAATGTTACCCATTATTCAGTCCAGTACATCAGGTCCTACTAACAGCAGAAATACACACACACACACACGCACACGCACACGCACACGCACACACACACGCACGCACACACGCACGTACACCAAAGCATATTCATGCATCCCTGAAAACATGTACATGTGGAAGCATTTATTTACGCTCCTTTGCTTTGTCACTGGCAAGGCCATCAAACCAGCAGCTACTAATTAGCTAATGAGCACTGAAACAGCTTGAGTTTACAGACAGAGAAAACACAGACAAGGACACTGGATGACATTTAGTTGATTATGTTCAGTGGGTAGTAGAGTGCTTCTTTAAATTTGATTCAAGGAGAGGAGAGGAGAGGAGAGGAGAGGAGAGGAGTCTCTCCTCTGTCTCTGTATCTCTTTCTGTCTCTCTCTCTCTCTCTCTCCCCCTCTCTCTCTCTCTCTCTCCTCTTTCCCCCGACACGGTCGAGGCAGAAGGCCGCCGCCCTAGAACCTAGGGTCTGCCTGACGTTTCTTCCAGTTAAGAGGGAGTTTTTCGTTGCCACTGTCGCAAAAATTGCTTGTTCAGGGTGGGATTGTCGGGTCTCTTCTCTAATCTCTACATGTAAAGTGTCTTGAGACAACTTGTTGTGATTTGACACTTTAATAAAATTGAATTGAATTGAATTGAATTGAATTGAATTGAATTGAAGGAGAGGAGAGGAGAGGAGAGGAGAGGAGAGGAGAGGAGAAGAGAAGAGAAGAGAAGAGAAGAGAAGAGAAGAGAAGAGAAGAGAAGAGAAGAGAAGAGAAGAGAAGAGAAGAGAAGAGAAGAGAACAGAACTCCATTTTACATACATACATGAGGAGACTATGTTTTTTCAATAACTTTTTTCATTTATTTATAATATTTTTTGGGGAAAATGAAAAAAAAAAAATCCGATTACTTAAAAAAAATCACACCCTGTGTGAAGGAAGCGGTGCCTTTGGGGCGGGGCTTAACTCATTTCAGTTCGTCCCTATTGGTCGTCTGAGTCCACTTACCAAATTTGTGCTTGGTAGCATGCTGCAAACTGGAATAATGGCTGTTTAAAGCCCAGCCAATGGGCAGACAGAGGGGGCGGGGCTTAAGTAATTGCAGTTCGTCCCTATTGGTGGTTTTAGTCCATGTACAAAATTTGTACTCCGTAGCATGCTGCGAACTTGAGTTATGGCTGTTTGAAGGCCAGCCAATGGGAAGACAGAGGGGGCGGGGCTTCAGCAATTAATGCTCGTCCCTATTGGTGGTCTAAGTCCACATACCAAATTTGGACTTGGTGGCATGCTGCAAACTGGAGTTATAGCTGTTTAAAATCCCGTGCTCATCCCGTGCTCATACGGGCGGACGGACATAACATACGCTGGGGGTCCCTGGAACCCTGGGGCGGGGCTTCAGCAATTCATGCTCGTCCCTATTGGTGGTCTAAGTGCACATACCAAATGTGGACTTGGTGGCATGCTGCAAACTGGAGTTATAGCTGTTTAAAATCCCGTGCTCATCCCGTGCTCATATGGGCGGACGGACATAACATGCGCTGGGGGTCCCTGGACCCCTCTTTGATAACTTCAGCAATTCATGCTCGTCCCTATTGGTGGTCTAAGTCCACATACCAAACTTGGACTTGGTGGCATGCTGCACACTGGAGTTATAGCTGTTTAAAATCCCGTGCTCATCCCGTGCTCGGACATAACATACGCTGGGGGTCCCTGGACCCCTCTTTGATAAGCAGTGGTACGTGTGGGCAATGAGAGGAGAGATGGCATAGGCAGTCTCCACGTCCGTGTGTGTGTGTGTGTGTGTGTGTGTGCGCGTGTGTTTGTATGTGTTTCTTCTTTGCCGTGCTCATCCCGGGCTCATACGGACGACGGACGGACGGACGGACGGACGGACGGACGGACGGACGGACGGACATACGGACAGAGTCAAACGTAGAGCGGTTGGCACCGCTAAAAAGTAATCGAAAAAAACACGGCCCCTCATGTATTAGGAGGGCAGGATAAGTCACCAGAACCAAGGATGGGTGTTTTTGATGAATATAACATGTTAAAAATGTAGTTTGAAGTTATAATGGGTTTGTATAGTAAGGGGGCGTGTCTGATAAAATGAATACAAATATCTAAATACTGAATCAAGCAACTTAAAAACTGTCTGGGGGAATCACAAAAGCCTGAGTAGACGATAAAATGACCCAGAGTCTTGTGGACAGTGAAATATCCCTTTAAAATAATATCAAGTCATGTAAATACTAATCATCACATAACCAATCCGTTATTTACCCTGGTGTGAGGAGTGATAAAAGCACCAGAAGGATAAAAACTGATATCAGCAATAGGCCTATAGGTAGTTTAAGCTAAGTACCATGGCATAGAGTAACTCAGCATGCCAGACATGGGCACCATGTACATGTACAGTGAATGCATCGATTAACCACTTTATTTTATTTTTTTATCCCATTTTGTAACACATTCTTTCACCCACTGCCAATGCCTATGGAATCCTGGGCGCTACTCTCCCTCTGCCAGCCTAGAGAGAGCCCAGAACTGAGCTCATGCCTCCTTCAATAGACACACACGGGTTGACACGGGCGCCTACAAATTCATGCCCACTTTTGAGACAGCGCCGCTACTCGAGGTCCGTTAGAACGATGAACTGCAGCTCTCAATACAATCTCTATGAGAGGCATTGTAACTGGTTAACTACTGAGGCTGTAGCGATTTTTTTTGTTTTCTAATAAACTGTCCCATTTGTTTAATGTATCCTTTTTAATGTCATCTCGATATACTACCCACAATATACTATAATATACTCCATCAGTGTGTCAAAAGTTCTAGCATTTGAAATCTAAAGTTTAAGTGGTCGCATGGTATATACGTCACGGACGGACGCATCCCTTGAGGTTTTCAATACCCAGAAAACCGCCGAAAGTGGCAGTTGTCAAGATGTTTTGGTAATTATCTCTGGAACAGAAGGTCCAATCTGCTCAGTTCAAAGCTTGTTGGATGCGTGACTTTGAGGACATTAAGCACACACTGACACATTTTCGGGTTGTTCGGGGTTTTTAGGGGAGGCGAGATCTTAGTTGGGCAGGCAACCGCCTGTCCTGCCTCTACAGTGGGTACGCCACTGGTCGGCGCTCGTAAAGACAGTGATGTCACTGAAATGCGACTACTTCTGTCTGCCGTCTACCCTCTGCTGTGTTAACATTATGGCTAATCCATTAAAGTAGCAAATTAAATGTGAAACACATCAACTATTAAGAAAACAAGAAGACATGTTGACAAAGACACTCAATACATTTGGAAACATATTTTTATTTAAATCAATATCGTCTCTAGTTAATGTAGGAATATTTTAAAAGTAGGCTCATATCCTCTCATAGGGAATGCATTGGCAGCTGCAGTTCATAGTTCTCACGGACCTCGAGTAGCGGTGCTGTCTCAAAAGTGGGCGTGAAATTTGTAGTTCCCGTGTGTGTCTATGCATGAGGAGCTAGCAAGCCGCTTCTTATCACCTGACAGGGGGGAGTTTCCCCAGTTAGACGCGTGGAAAGAACACGTTATTCCAACCAGTTCTTTTCCCCTCCATCAGGCGCCCCGGCTGACCAGGGGGAGGCAGTATAGAAACCAGGATTACTGCATGTTTTTTGTGAGGGTATCTACCATAGGGGACACGGGGAGAACATGCAAACTCCACACAGAAAGGCTCACCAATCCCACCTAGGGTATGGGCACTGATGACGCGGAGAAGAGGACACGCCCCCAGCGTCCCCGGCAGCAATCGAACCCAGGACCTTCTAGCTGTGAGGCGACATCTCTACCGACTGCGCCAGCCGCGCCCCCCTATTCACTGAGAATAGCCTATCTACAGATGATAGCCGACCTACAAGCCCAAGCCAAATGTTTTGCGATGCGTTGTGCGCTTGTAGATCTGCTATTTTCTGAGAATGCTGGCCTATCTTCACAAAATGTTCACCTGTTACGACATACCCAGAGTATGGATGCAAGGGTTCATGTGGTTAAATCTCGTCGTCTTTGTGACTAAATAAGGCTATGGATATGTACAGCATATGATAAACAAATGATCTCTTGGCCATTCATTCTTGGCCTCAGAAACCAACCTCAGAGCTAACTGCATCAGTTCTCTCCTACAGCTTGGACTGATACACAAACCCTCAGTTGGATAACCTCAGGCAATGTGGATGTGGAACAAACTAATCTCCCCGAATTTCTGTCATTTAAATACACAGATGGCAGCAACAGTAGTATTGTATCAACACAGTAACCAATGTTGTGCTTCATTTTCAGTAATTTGGCTCAAGTTTAACAAAGCAATTTCCAACAAAATCCTGGATAACTAGAAAGGACACAATCAAATGAATGCAATAGCAAAGGATGAAAGTACATTACCATTGGGACTCTCTTCATCTATGGCAACGATGGTGGCAGGAGGACCAGACCGAGAGAGCTTACATTCTGTACAGAGGGGAATGAAAACACAAGCAATATTACAAAGCAAATCGCTTACTTACTACAGTAAGTCCATTATGCCTAAACATTTAATTAAATTGGGCTTCCCATGCCCCCTGGACATTTTTATTACGGTTTTGCAGTCATGTAAAAGTCATGTAAAATGACAATGACGGGAAAATATTGTTGTACAACGCCACTACTGGGCAGAGAAGATATACGTCGTTTCATCCCTACCAACGTTTCATCCCTGCAACATAGTTTAGTGTTACAACGCAGTATTATCAAATATGAACATATGATACTGACTTGATGTCAATATAGGTTGTGGGTCGCATTAAATGTCCTGGAAATGTCCTGGAAAATTCTCTCTTGAAAAGAGTGCGAACCCTGAAAGTCTTTTGTCAGCTTAGGCCTTGGCCACTTCAAATGGACACTATGTGGGTTTGAAATGAGGGCTTGTGGAACAGTGTCTGACCTACAGGAGCTCTGTACTGCAGCAAAGGAGAAATACATGGATGAGAGGACATGAATGAATGAATGAATGAATGAATGAATGAATGAATGAATGAATGATCGTTTTTTCTTTCTGTGAGGAACAGTTAGAGATGCATGGCCAAAGACAGTAGCAAATATTAGAATGGAAAATCCAGTCTGAAATAGAATGTGTTATTTCTATGATACTGTACAGCTCTTGTACCATCTCTCCATAACCACTTAAGCCCTATATACTTAGTTGACCGGAGTCCCCCATAGGTCTATACCAGGCCCCCCTCCTGTTCGGAATCCCTTTATTATCATTGTATGCAAGCATTCAACTAAATGAATAGTGCTTTGTGCTCTGTTGGTGTAATTTCAACAGCTCAATAAAAACGCATGACAGACAACACACAGTTAAAACAATAACATAATATAAAAGTGATGGCCATATACTGCTATACTGTTTTCCGTCTAAACTAAATATATTCAGCAAAAAAAGACAATTTTGCAATGTGTTGTGAGCTTGTACAGTGGATCGGCTATTTTCACAGAATGTTCGCCCCCAGAATAGGGACAATAGGGTGACAAGACTGTAGTGATGGTGTCATGTAGAGACAGATCCTGGATCTTATATCATTTAGAATAATGTAACACCTCATAGGACACTATGACAGAAGCCATGGTGTGCTTTACTGGGATATGAAGTCGTGAGCCCCACTGCATATTAAAATAAAACTCAGCGGATGTAATGTAAAGGGCTGGATTTTCCCCTTCTACAGCATCAACGGTGCGAGTTACATAGAGAAAGGAAACAAACTGAAGGAGGGGGAAGAAAATGTACAGAAGAGGGGAATATAAAACAGAATGCAGTGAATAATACATAAAAGAATAATGGAAGAAATGGAAGCGCTGAAAACACAAGCACGTAATCCGTTGATAAGCTGCAAACCTGTGAGTGGAGAGTTGGTGAGAGGTAGAGAAGTGTGGAAATAATGGTGGGTGTGGGGGACTAGACTGTCCCCTGGTCAGAGATGAGAGAGCATGAAGAGGAGACATGTAGCGGAAGACTAGGCAAAGTGTTAGCGACAGAAAGAGAGAAAGTGTGTGTGTGTGGGGGGGGGGGGGGGGGGGGGGGGGGGGACCAAGGAAGACAGCTCTGGTGGCCAGTGATAATGACAAATGTAATCCTCACTATCAGCACTGCAGGGTTACCGGGGGTTAATAAAGTAGCACAGTCACTGAACACACAGTTAACTGAGAGAGAGGCAGGGAGGGAGAGGAGGGGAGAGGATAGAAGAGGAAAGGAGGGAGAGAGAGAGAGAGAGAGAGAGAGAGAGAGAGAGAGAGAGAGAGAGAGAGAGAGAGAGAGAGAGAGAGAGAGAGAGAGAGAGAGAGAGAGAGAGAGAGTGTGTGAAAAGAGCATCAGAGAGTGGGAGGAAATAGAATAAAACCAAGAGAAGGAACAGAGAGAAAGCGACAGACAGGAGAAAGATGGACCAGAGAGAGAGAGAGAGAGAGCAGAAAAGTACTTTTCTTACCGTCATATTGCCAATCTGCAGCCAGAGACAGAGTGTCACATTCCAGTATAACAGAACATGAGCCAGGAAGAGCAGATGGAAGGGAGAGGAAGGGTGCAGAGGAAGATAAGGAGAAAAAAGAAAAAGAAAAATCTGAGTCAGAAGCACATCAGATACATCATACAGACAACACAAGTATCAGGAGAAACACATGGATGATGAAAACGAGAGAAAGAAAAGAAAGCGGGATTCATTCAGTATAAAGGCTTGTTTTCAACTGAACAACACATTGTTGTCGTGCAACACAGTCCTATGTGGACGCATAGAATAATTTTAACCACTATATAGCCAATCTATAAGCTCACAGCGTGATTTGATTGAGCTCGCAGATCTGCTATTTTGTAATTCTTTTAAAATATTTTTGCCTATAATGACATACGCACAATAGGAATGCCACGGTGAAAGTGGTCACTCCAGCACCTGCTTCATCAGGTCACGCTGTCACCATTATCAGATCAAATGGTTTTTGGGGACCGAGGGTCCATAGATCTCTAATACAACAACATCAGAGTGTTTAACACAGAGACCAACTGCTGGCTAAGCACGCCTTGTACATGCAGGTTCTTCCAGGAAAACACAATCAATCAATCAATGGACCAACCAACCAACCAATCAATCAATCAATCAAACAAACCACAAGCGGCAAAAGGCCAGGGTACAAGCATAGAACATGAGACTATGAAGAGGAAGATGATGAAGTTAAAGATGACCTTCAGTAGAAGATGGAGATGAAAAAGAAACACAATTTGGTTGTTCACAGTGAGATTTGAACTCACAACTCTACATACGTGAAGTGAGTATCGCTGCTGTTGCATTTATCACTAAACTAGTCATTATAAAACATGTGTACAGTAAAAAAAAAGAAAAGAAGAAGCAAACAACTAGAAAAATGTGCTCCTCGGAGCACTGGTCTCCGCCAGAGCAGGTAGGTTATTGTGAGCCAGCAATGTTGCACGGCAATCGGATGCTGCGTTCATGATTTGAGGCATTTTATTCACTATAGGGCTAATGTGTACCGGTTTGCGTGATGTTTGGAGAAAATCTGTAGGAGTAATATAACAAAAAGCAGCGTTACAGGGGTCAGGCTCTGGCTAGCATGTCATCATCTAGGGCTTTGATGGACAGAGGGACAAAATGTTCTTAAAGCAGTTGAGCTGCACTTGGGGGACTCTGAAGCGTCTGTCTGCCTGAGGGAAGAAGCTGGTACTCAGCGTGGAGGACATGGGTGGGATCTGAAATAATCTTCTGAGCCTTTCTGATGATAGTTTCATCACAGACAGCCTGGAGTATGTGTTCCTGCCCGACTCCCATGATTTCCATTGCTCTTTGTGTTAGCCGAGTACTCTGGGCTTTCAGCTGTGCTCCAAGGTTTCTAAACCAGGCTGAACTGAGGTTTCCAAACCAGGCAGGGATGCCATGGTAGAAGAGGAGAAAAACTTTATTTGTATACAGCTATAAAAGATAGATAGGTATGAAGATATGTCACATGTCAACAGACATGCAAACATGTGCATGCACACACAAGCATGTGCGTCGTGCGCACACTTGTGTGATTTTCTGGAAATGTTCTGAAAATCTAAATGGCCTCACTTTATATCTTTGTGAGGACATTGGTGTGTGGCTCACAGGCTCTACAGCCACACACCTATAGACGAATCTACAGACGCGCTTGCCTGTAGGCAATCATAACTGCGGTGTCGGGGTGCGGCGTGGCAGCCACTTGACACCGCAGTTATGATTGCCTACAGGCAGCGCGTCTGTGGATTCGTCAATAGGCTACTGTGGATTATTGGACCACAGTGTCTGTATTGTCAGCATCAGTATTGTGTTTTCGAGTCAGAATTGTTTCATTGCCACATTTGCCAAGTACGTTTACACATTATGAGGAATTTGTCTCAGCGAGGCTGATAGATGGAGCTTCAGCAATTTTTACTGTCCCTGATGTTGATGGAAACACTACTATGATCTACAACGCTCATTGGACAAGTCTGTCCTTTGACATGGATGGGTTGGTGAACACCAATATCCCTGTTAATGGCCTTTGACCACTGTCATCACTGGAACTGATGGTCGCATTGGATAGTGTCTGTGGTCTCGGCCCCTGCCAAGGATGGATCCTTGTACGCCACAGTTTTAGCGGTTAATGGGTTTAAGAGCACTTCTGTGAATGGGTTACTGACCTTTATCCTTTGCTAGGTCTTGATTAGTGAAGCGGTTGACTTGTTAACTGCGGGTTTCTGCAGTTAACCCGCAGTTGCGGGTATAAGGTTCGGTGGGAAAGAATACACATCGCGGCCAGGTCTGGTCGGGTAAAATACTTTATAATAGGCTATGTGCTGGTTGAGTCGCTAACCACGGGGTCCGCAGTTTGTGGGCTGGGTCCGCGTTTTTTTAAATACAGTAGATGAAGCGGGTCGATGCTGTGTGGTTCAAATTATTAAGAACTGTGTTGCAGGTGTGGGTCGAAAAAAAGACAGACCTTGCATCAGTAGTCAGCATTATCTCTGATACAGACAATGGCCCTCATTTATCAACGCAGCGTATAAACCGCCGTATATTTTCCATATATTCGGCCGTACACCAACGTCAAAGTCACATTTATCAACGCATCCTACACAGCTGATCCGAGCTTACACTTGGTCCCAGCGTTGATAAATGTCACGGCTGAAACGAGCGTCATTTAAATAACACGCCCTTTAAAAATTCTCAAAACGCCCCGATTTTACGACATGAAGACGAACCAGAATACGACCAAAGACATGAAAAGCCAATAAGAAATAGTTTAACCCCGATCGCCTCGCCTCGCCACACACGCCCCTCTCTCTCTCTCTCTCTCTCTCTCTCACACACACACACACACACACACACACCCGCCCAGCTGTGTTTCTCATGTAACCCGTACCGTAGCGGTACAATCACGTAGGCTTGAAGCCTACATGAATGACATATTATGATACCAATCAATCACATCGCCATGAATGGAATATGTTTGTATATTAATGTATTTAACCCATACCGAGCAGTGCGTGTTCGAGTTACACTAAAATAAAGCCGTCATGTAGGCTATTCCCATTTCCCAGTGAGACTCGGACCGTCGGACGGGCGAGTCCCGTCCCGCTCCGCATTAATGAGAGATAGCCTGGAGAGAACATTAATGAATGAAGGCTGGTACGTGTTGGACCATGCAGGGTTAAATGTCTGATCTCCCGGTGGCCATGAAAATATAACAGCAGCGCTCTAAACTCCCGAGTGCTCTTGCCGAAGCGCTGTATATTTTGAAAATAGCAGATCTACAAGCTCACAACGCGTCGCTGGCTTGTGAGCTTGTAGATATGCTATTTTCAATACAGCCAGATCTACAGTCTTATCTGAATGACTGTTAAAGCAGTTTTTTTAAATTACTTTATAAAATGTTATATTTTCACAGGGATTATTTATTAGTGTAGATATACATTTATGAGTGGAGTATGTGTTCAGATGCCTGTCAGACAGTCAAACAATGCTGCTCCGCAGGTCTAGGATGGAATAAACGGGTGCAGCCAACGTCAACAACTGGTCTCGACCAGACGTGAGATCTCAGCGTACCGTAGGATAAAGCCCACGTCAGGATATATTGATAAATGCCGAAAAGTGCGGTGATTACGCCGTACGCCCATTATTTGGTCTACACCGCGTTGATAAATGAGGGCCATGATCTCTGCTGCAGTCCCCTGCCTGGAGTTTCTCACGTCCCCAACCTACACCTACATAAATCATAATCAAATCTTGTTTTTTGTTTTTCTACATTTTCCTCTACTTCTTTTAACAATGCTATACGGATCATAACTGAGCGCCCGTGACCGTATCTTACCTGCCAGTCATAGCGGGAATTGCCCCGGGCCGGTCTCCGACGAGAGGCTGCTACCCTAGCCCTAGCAATGAAAGGCCGGAAACATGACTGGCATATCCTGCATGCTATAACAACTAAGGCAGCGCCTCCTAGCAGACTCAAGTCCTGCCACCCCTACAATAAGGCGGCATAAGAGATGCTTAGTTCTATTCCTGAGGACATGAATATAAATGCATGGCTGGCGGCATCCTGGAAGCAGGAATGGGAGTCGGCTGGACGTACCCACCACTACATCCGGGACCGGGAGACAGCGTTGAAGGAGAAGATCTACCACGTCGGCAAAGGACCCTGCTGAACCGCCTACGTACCCGCGTCGGCTGCTTCAAATTGTCTATGAAGAAGTGGGGCCTGGCAGACAATACAGCATGCGAGTGTAGGGAGCTTGAGCAGACTGTCAACCACATAATCAACACCTGTCCCCTGTAGGCTATAGACCACCTTCAGACAAGAGCCTCTTCCTAGTGGGACCAGAGACGAGGCCGTGACACTCATGTCACCATGACTCATCCATAACCATGTAAGGAGTTCCCAATGCAGCTACGCCCAAATATGGAGCGTGTTGTGTCGCCATGGCATCAGTCGCAAACAAATCAGTCAGCTCCATATTTGGGCACAAAAGGGGCATGCCCATATATTGGCATATACTGATGACGTCAGGGATCTCCATATATGGGCATAAAGGGATAAGGACTGACAGATACAGAGATCTCCATATATGGGCATAAATGGGACAGGGACTCAGATTCTGTGACAACAGATAAAACCGGGGCTAAGTGTCTTAATCAGAAACACTTAGACCGGCCCCCAGCTCATCATCTCCTCTAAATGTGTAAACAAAAGTGAACAAAGTGGATTATGCCAATAATATAAAGACTCCTGTCACCCATCAGATTCTGTGACATCAGAGAGAACCGATTAAAAACAGATTAAAAAAGTTCAGAGAGATAAGAAGATAAGAAACAGCACATATGTTTTGATGTATTTGCTAAATCTGATTTGCTTACATAAAGGAGAGAGAGAGAGAGAGAGAGAGAGAGAGAGAGAGAGATTCCTCATCCCTCACTCCCGAAACACAAGAGTAACTGATAAAGATGATTGTCAATATTTTGACCTTTTAATTGTAGAGACACACTCTGGCTTCAGTCAGCTTTTTAAAAATCCTTGTAGTCGAGTTTCTGGGTAACTTCACAAAAGAATAACCCAAGGAAAGGCACTGGAGCACACTGATATTCTTTTTTTTATGTATGCGCAAACAGACCCACATTTCCATGCTGCTGCTGTTTTGACTCTGATGTTACCTATAGACTCTTTGCTGATACATGGACTTATATCATGATAGGTAGCTACAAGATCAAAAAAAAAAAAAAAAGTCCACACAATAGCTTGCTGCTCCACCATATTAACTGTGCAAAACAGAAATACTATGTGTTTTGTGTTTGCATCAAGCTGTTGTGCAAACTTTTCTTTCCTTTTCTGATCTGGTAACTTATTTTGTCCTGCACTAGTGCAGTGCTACAACGTTCAGAATTACTTTAACCTTTGAATTGTATTCAGGAGATTTTAAAGAGATTTTAAAATTTACCATACAATATAATCAGTACAATATCCTTAACTTTATGAAACTGGAACACACTCAGACACACAACAATATCAATAACCTAATTTTTTACTCCCTGAACATGCCATATTTACTACACAGCTTGGTTGAATGATTCTGATTGATCAATCACAGCATTTTGTGGTTATTTCTTGATAGAGTGCTGCTATGAATAACAGACCGTTGCTATGGGCATAGTCATGATCAATAGACTGAGCACCTGGATCACATCAATCCACAGTCTGGTACATTTTGCTGCTTTAATAATCAGCTCGGTTGCAATACACCTGTGGCCAATGTAGACGACCACATTATTTTCTTTAGCAGAAGAAATGAAATACTTTTTAAATCAATGAAATATATTTTTTAATATTTTGCATGAAATTATTGATTTCTTTAGTACGTAGCCATGTAATAAATGGGATAATGCAGCGAGGTGTTCATTATTTCTCAATAATGAACACCTCGTTGTTCATTATGACTTACATAGTGTGTCTGTGTCCACAACATTCCTAGCCCTAAGCACAACGTTAATGTGATTAACAATCACAATGCTAACTCTACCCTTTGATATGAAGCGGTTCATTTCATAGCAAGTGTCAGGAAGATTTTACACACCATTCCTCAAGCGTGTGCACGTGTACTCTCTCTCTCTCTCTCTCTCTCTCTCTCTCTCTCTCTCTCTCTCTCTCTCTCTCTCTCTCTCTCTCTCTCTCTCTCTCTCTCTCTCTCTCTCTCTCTCTCTCTCTCTCTCTCTCTCTCTCTCTCTCTCTCTCTCTCTCTCTCTCTCTCTCTCTCTCTCTCTCTCTCTCTCTCTCTCTCTCTCCACACCACACCACACACAGGGATACGTGAATAGATTGCCAAAAAAAGATAAATTAGCAGCATCATTTTCCTCTATGAGCTAGTCGATAGATCTGCTCAACTGGAAAATAAGACTAGGGAACAATGAACTCTATGTGTGTCATTCTATTTTTCTCTCACCCTCTATGGGTGGCATTCTATTATGGTATGTATCCATCTGATTTCATTTCCCCACCTCAGCATGTCTGCATGCTCTAATTTGTCCTAATCTGGTTGATTGCCTGAAAATAGCTGATCTACAAGCGTGTTGCATCGTGTTCTTTTTTCAGTAATGAGTCATGACCTTTTCACCATTAAAGACATGTCCAAAACAGGGACTCCAGGTTGAAATTAGCATCCAAAGTATGACTTTCAGTTAAAGGGATATTTCACTTTTAAACATGTTTGGGGACATTTTAACATCTACTCAGGCTTTTGTGAGCACCCCAGACAGTTTTTAAATTGCTTGATTCAGTATTTAGATATTTGATATTAATTTTTATCAGACACGCCCCTTTCCTATAGAAACGCATTGTAACTTCAAACTCCATTTTAACCATGATAGATTCTTCAAAAACGGCATCCTTGGTTCTGTTGACTGATATTGTCCATCTAATACGTGAGGGGGCTGTGTTTTTTTCAATTACTTTTTTCATTATTATAATTTTGAAAATAATGTTTTTCAAGGCTAATCAGCCACCAGAACCAAGGATGTGTGTTTTCAATCATGGTTAAAATGGAGTTTGAAGTTACAATGGGTGTGTCTGATAAAATGATAAATCTAAATACTGAATCAAGCAACTTAAAAACTGTCTGGGGTGCTCACAAAAGTCAGAGTAGACGTTGAAATGACCACAAACAAGTTTGAAAGTGAAATATCCCTTAGTTAAAGCAGTGAAGCTGCAACCATTCTGCAAGGAATGTTGCCAGAAATCCATGCACACACAGTAGAATCTTCAACCAAAAGGGGTCCAAAGGGCAGATCTACAAATAGCAGATCTAACAAGGTCACAACATGTCGCATTGCGACACATTGTGAGCTTGTCGATTGGCTATTTTCGACCTGCCAAAGTATAAAATAGAGCTTTTGTGGTTAACAACCTAGCTCCAAAGCACAATGACACAGTCTGGGCTCAACAGTGTTGCAGTGAGTCACATCCACAAAGTTAAACTGGCCAACCTAGATAGGAGACTTGATCGCTCAGCAGTAATGCGGCTAAGGAGAGGCACAGAACACATTTGGATGCTTCACTTAGGCTAGATCATGGCCATGAATATTTTGCTCAACAAATAAGACGGCTGTAGACTTTAGTTTGTCTGTGTACTACGTTATGATAAATAGGCCTATAAGACTGTGAGTTATTTGAAATCAGTTGATTTATGTTTCTGAAGATCCAACGGGAGAGGATCTTTGAATAAATCATTTAATAAGAACGGTCTCACTCCTGAACAATCTGTACCGCTCACTTGTGAAATAATGGCTACGCCCCTGCTCTTTGCCTCGCTCCCTCACGTCCTACCATTCTCTCTCTCTCTCTCTGTAACAGGGTAGAGGGCAGATCAAACACTCTTCTGTCGGGCTATCAAATTGCCCTGGCTCATCTCAAAGTCAAGACGTGGGGTTCTCTTGTTCTCTCATTCCTGGTTGAAGTGCTTAGAGCACCAACTGCGATGCAACTTAGACAGGTTGGCATGTCAGTG
Source organism: Gymnoscopelus microlampas (assembly GCF_963454915.1). Taxonomy (NCBI): domain Eukaryota; kingdom Metazoa; phylum Chordata; class Actinopteri; order Myctophiformes; family Myctophidae; genus Gymnoscopelus; species Gymnoscopelus microlampas. The sequence goes on along the minus strand of NC_139951.1, from coordinate 19,224,639 downwards.
TCAAGCCTTTTGGCTTGTGCCATTGATTTGAATGTCTGCCAATGGCTGCTACCGGCTCATTGTAATTGCAGCAGCATTGTAATTGGCTACTAGTTGTAGTATTGAGCCGATAAACCAGATGAACAGGCGTCTGATTGGCTAATTCTCTGGTCAATAGCACAAATTAATTATAATGGAGGTGAGTGAGTGAGTGAGTGAGTGAGTGAGTGAGTGAGTGAGTGAGTGAGTGAGTGAGTGAACCTGCTCATGGTGGCAGTCGTTTTTCCTTTTAGTTTTTTTATAAACACAGCGGTGCTGATGCCCATTCAAACTGAAAACACACCGATCAAAATGCCAGCATGTACCCTTTATAGAACAGACTTGTACCCTTTCCTTTCTTTCACAAACCCCACACTGTTTCCATCGCTTAGCAACACAAAAGAGGCAACAACAGTATGTGTTTACTGGACGTGAAGGGAGACACGAGTCGTATGACGGGGGTGTGGTGGCTGCCTTTGGAAACAGTTCTTAACTAATGGAACACCTCATATACCCAAGCCCACAAAACACACACAACTGCAGTTATAGTGAATTACCCACAGGTGTAACCTTGTTTATAAAGAATAATTTGAAACCTTTCAACTGCGATACAAAATGACATCATGAACCATGGAACAATAGTCATTAGTTACAATGGAGTCACCCAGTAACATGTGCGTACCGACAGCAGTGCGCGCACATGCACACACACACACACACACACACACACACACACACACACACACACACACACACACACACACACACACACACACACACACACACACACACACACACACACACACACACACACACACACACACACACACACACACACACACACACACAGTGTGTCTGTGACCAGACTCCAGATGACAGATGTGTATCTTCTGCTTGACTGCCTCTTTATCCTTCAGAGTAAGCCGATGCACCTCATCAATTACTAACCAGCCATTTGTTCTCTGTGGGGTTCCTCTCTGTCTGTCTGTAGCCCCTCCTCCCTGTGTTTACCCCCTCTCTATATGCCTCTCAAGCCTTATAGCATCATATACAGCAGTGGTTTTCAAACGTGTTGTTCCCAAGGCACACCACACTGAGCAAGTCACCATCAAGGTACACCTGTATTCATGGTGAAAATAGCAGACGTACAGTTATTTTCCACTATTTTGTTTTGAAAACGTGAGGATATATAAATAAAATAAACACATTTTCTTTTTTAATAAAAACAAATAGGGATGCCGGGTTGAAAGTCATTAAAATGTTGTATTTTTAAAAAGTCTTTTAATTAATTAATTTAAACTAGACCATACCCGGTGAAGTGGCAGGCGAAAGTCGTTGCAAACGTGGGGTTATTGCACGTCCTGTCACGCGTCCTCCCCGCGCGTCCCATCGCGCCAGCCCCCCCCGCTCCCCCCCCGCGCGTCCCGTTGCGCGAACACAAATAATGTACATTCTGACACGTGCCTCCCCAACGTGCATGCGCACGTGCGTGTCCGCGCATACACGGCCGCGGATGCGACTGTTCTGTGTGTGCAACAGTGTAACGCAGTGGGGCTGTAGATGCGACGCATGCGCAGTTTGAGCAGCCAGCGTAAGCATGGCGACATTCTTTGACATAAAAATGCGAATAAACAGCTGAGATTTAGTGATATCGAAAAAGGGAGTTCGCAGTCCCATGCACATGGTAATGGTCAATGGCTGTGCGCAATTTCAGATCAATAGCTCCAGGCACTGAGGAGAACCGGGCAGAACCATTTTTGACATAAAAATGCGAATAAACAGCTGAGATTTAGTGATATCGACAAACGGGCTTCGCAGTCCCATGCACATGGTAATGGTGAATGGCTGTGTGCAATTTGAGATCAATAGCTCCAGGCACTGAGGAGAACCGGGCAGAACAATTTTTGGGCTCAGAGGTTTGTGGAATTATAGGAGGATTCATTCATGCATGAATGAAAAAAATGAGTGTGCATAAAGTTGTGATAATAGTAAATAAACTAAAATAAATGTGTGTATATTGTAAGTATATTTGTAAATATACTTTTTTGTAAATATTGCAATAATAATGTGTGGTTAACACAAAATCTCACAGCACACCAGTCTGCCTCAGCACACTGTTTATGTGATCACATGTTCAGATTATAATTTATCTCCCATTCATGCAGTCCATGTTGCTTGAGGTTGTGAAACTATGAAAATACTGTAATGAGTCTGTTTGCACGTCACTCTGTCCTCAATAACTGTCACCATCAACTCACAAGGCCATGAAAATTCACATCACATTTCTAATGGAATTTCTGACATATGATGCAATTTGGTGTGCTACCTGTACTTTAAGTTTATTTCTAGCTCATCCAGTATTATTACTTTTATGTATTAGTCTTCTTCTTATCTTGTTGTTGTTATATTGTATTGGTGTGTTAACACAGTCTCAGTGGAACATGTCCCACCATCATTTCGCTACTTGTTCCTGTAAGTGACAAATAAGCCCTTTTTGATTGAACTATGAGACTGAATGCATTTGAAAGCTTGGCTCTAGCCATTTCACTACCCTGCATAAAGTTTCCCAGTGTGAGATGACTAAAGATAAGATGATGTAAATTGGTGTTGTAACTTGGCATTTTGTCATTAAAACCGAGAACGCATTTGTGTCATTCAGCGCCGTAGGAAGCCATTCCCAGTTGGGGGGGATATATTTGTACCGGCCCACATGCACGAGCGCCACACATGCGTGCAAGTGGTGGCCAGTGCGCGTGCGCGAGGGGGGGTGGGGGGGTACCAAAAAATGTAGAGGGGGGTGGGGCCGCCCTTCCACCTTCAAGCACCTCACACAGCCTCATTTGAGGCTTTTTTTTCCTCCTCTTTTTCCCCGTGGACTCGCGGCCCAAATACCGGTTTGCGGCCCACGCGAGGCCGCTTCGCGGCCCACGGGGGACGAATCCCCCCCGCCCCCCCCCCCGTTCCTACGGCCCTGGTGTCATTATAGTTTTAGCATTGGTTATTAAAAAATAGCAGATATACAAGCTCACAGCGAGTCACTTCGTGCCGCGCTGCGAGCTTGTACATCTGCTATTCTTGAACATTTTAGAAACATCTTGAAAGTTATGAGACACTACTGATTTAGAGGGCATTTGTAGAATGGTCCTCAGGTCTTAATGGGTTAAACCATTAAGACCTGAGGCCGATTCTACAAAATGTCTTCTAAATCCTAACGTTGCTATAATATCAGTAGTGTTCAAACGTTTTCATGTCAAGGTGCCAGGGACCCCCAGAAGAGAAGATTTGATTGAAAATTATCCAAAATCATTCAAACACTTGCAAGATACATATTTGTTTTTCAAAAATAGCAGATGTACAGTACACACTCGCTGTGAGCTTGTATATCTGCCATTTTTGAGAACCACTGTTCTAAATCCTATAAAAGTTTTCTGAAACTGCTATCTAGCTAAAATCTAAAATTACAAAGATGCTTTCCCGGTTTTAATGGGTTAAGATGAACTTCATCTTTTCTTTACATACTGTAGAACAGTGCTTCCCAAATGGTGTGTCGAGGCACACTGGTGTGCTGTGAGACAGGACCCTGCCTTGGGATTTCTTGACAACCACTCTTTATTATTGCAATATATACAACTATACAGTACAAAAAGTAAAAAAAAAGTTGTAGCAACTTTCAACCTGGCATCCCTGTGTTGGGCATGTCATTATACTATAGGCAACATTAATCCATTAAGACCTGAGGCCCATTCTAAAAATGTATTAAATAATATATATATTCAAAGATCACACATTTTCACGATTTAAAAAAAATACCAGATCTACAAGCTCTGAGCTTGTATATCTGCTATTTTTGAATAGCCAAAGAAATCTAAAATGACACAGATGCGTTCCCGGTCTTAAAGGGTTAACAAATTAATTATAATTAGCAGGAGTATTAGTATTATTTTCCCACAAATGTTCAGAAATAGTGTTGTGAGCTTTAGTGTGCCTTGGTCACAAAAAAAAAGGAAAACTACCAGCTATACACTATATATATTTATATATATATATATATATATATATATATATATATATATATATATATATATATATATATATATATATATATATAAGTACACCAGGATGGCAGTCCGCGAGTGAATGGGGATTAAAATATATGTCTGAAGAGGAACACAGCTACATCTCAAGGGCTCTTTCTCAAACATCTTAGCTCTTTTTTTCACAGTGAAAGTGCATACTTGTATAGATGCTCGTGACAGTAAGCTTTAACCAGTGTTTTTCTGTTCCGCAGTAAAAGTGCTCTTGTTGCACAGCTAGCATGCGTTTCCTTCCATAAGTATACACTTATCCCCTTTAAGAGTACATTTATTCACCTTCTCCCCTCACAGGTATGCACTTAAGACTCCCCTATAATATCCACAAACACGGAAAAGATCTAACGATGCTCTTGGACTCTTCTCTTAAAAGGTTTCTGGGAAAAAATATCATCATATAAGATGACATTTATGCGCCACTCAGCAAGTCCACACCCACGGACGGACATTTTGCTGTCACTCTGATGGACCACTCAGGAGACGACTGTTATACTTGATTTATACTTACCTGCACCAAAAGAAAAGGCTGATCTACAAGTTCACAATGGGCTGTGAGCTTGTAGATCGGCTGTTTTCGGTGCGCGACACAGGCAAGGCATACAACCAAGTATAAATCGCCCTTTAGAAAGGAAAAATCGTACAGCCCATAAAAAAGATCATCAAGGTTAAAAGAGACCTCTCTATTCAGAAAGGATTATAAACTCCTTCTGAGATTTATCATCCATCCCAAGCTTCCAAATCTAAACCGAGTATTTTAAATCAAATCAATAATGTGTTATTTTCCTTCTTTTTTTCTCCTTTAATCCAAATTCTGCCAAGTTGGCAGAGGGAAGAGTTGAGAGTGAGTTGGCAAGTGCAGCAGAAATGGACAGAAGAGGAAAAAAAGTCCTCTTTAAGGACAAACTAAAAAGGGAGCGACAGAGACAAGTGAGCGTGTGACTGCCTCAGGTTCCGGGCAGAGAAACATACACCCGTAGATACCGAACGGGATCCTACCTGTGGGAAATTGTTTTGTGCACCACTATGACACACACCAACACACACACTGAGCAACAGTCTCCACGGTATACACAAACACACACACACGCACACATCCCTTAGCAACTGTTATTAAAGCATGCGTGCATGCCAGATACACACACCACAAACCCACACATGCACACGTATGCTAGATATGCTAGAGTTACCATGAAAAATAGATGACGAGGCTGTGAGACACGGTAGTGACTGCGGCACCTCGACAGAGCAGGCTGTGTGCGTGTGTGTGTGTGTGTGTGTGGGTGTGTGTTGCGTGTGTGTGCATGCGTGCGTGCGTGCGTGCGTGCGTGCGTGTGAGCGCGCACGATCACACATTGTGTTTTAAAGTCATTTTAATTCATCCATAAAGAGTCATTTTGAAATAACGTGCATATTAAAAAGTATATTAATAACACAGTGTAAGATGCTAAGCTTGCTACATCCCTAATGAATGGCCGGCTCCCTGTTTTGGCCCGTGGCCCACACAGCCCATAAAGAAAACCTCAGCCCAAGTGCCAACAACACAGTCATCCTAGAGGTGCATAACTCACAGTCTGTCTGGAAGACTGCTCCACTGACTGACTGACTGACTGACTGGCTGGCTGACTGACTGACTGACTGACTGACTGATGACTGACTGTCTGGCTGTCTGGCTTATCATTTGTCTATCTGACTGACTGGCCGGAAGTCTGGCTTATCATTTATCTGGCTGGCTGTACTGTAAGTGTGGCTGGCTAGAAGTCTGGCTTATCATTTAGCTGGATGACTGACCGGCTAGATGGCTGGATGTCTGGCTTATTAGCTGTCTGACAGACTGGTTTTCAAAGTGGCGGGCCACATCCCTAAGGGGGGCCGCTACAGGGGCCATTTAGAAAGGAGAGGGAGGGGAAACAAGTAATATCAATTCAAATTCAATTCATAAGATTATTGTACCAGTTTAACCAGGCATCCCTGTCATTATTGTCAAAATATTTAAGATGTTTCTTTAAATAGCGAAAATAGCAAATCTATAATAATGACTGACGGACCGATATGGCATCTGAAAAATACGCCAACCTTGAAATCCTTTCTGATGAGAAACAGCTGAAATTGGAAATAGAATGTGACATAAAAGGGGGACTAAGGACACGTGGGGGGGGGGGGGGGGGGGGGGGGTTGCATCTCTTGTCCTTTTAACAGCTTCCATCAGCAGGTACACCCATCCACATCCCTCCCTGGGGAGCCATCCCTCTCTGTCTGCCTCCCTGCATCCCAGCACCTGGCCTCTCATCCATCATCCATTCACCTGTCCATCTAGACCTCCCTGTACATCCATTCATCCACCGGAGGACAGGTTGAGGGGATGGAGGGGGAAGAAAAGAGGGAAATTGAAGGGAGAAAGTTGTAGAATGTAGGTTGAGGAGATGAAAAGATCGAGGAGAGGACTGGAGAGGAGAAACATTTTGAGAAGAGGGGAAGTCGAGGATTAGCGAGATCTGCCCAAAGGAATTGGGAGAGAGAGAGAGAGAGAGAGAGAGAGAGAGAGAGAGAGAGAGAGAGAGAGAGAGAGAGAGAGAGAGAGCAAAGGAGGCAGTCGGATGTTGAGAGAAGAAAAGAGGGGAGCACAGAGAGGAGAAGAGGAGAGGATTGAAGCAGTATGACCTTGTGCTAGATTGATGTATCTCAGGAGAAAACGGATTGTCAGCGCACACACACACACACACACACACACACACACACACACACACACACACACACACACACACACACACACACACACACACACACCCTTCATTTCTCTCCCTCTATCTGACTCACACTCACACACACACATGGCTCAGTGCCGTGGGGATCACCACTTTGTCACCGTGCTGCCTTATCCATTACACTAGCTCTTTCTCTCTCCCTCATTCACACCCTCTACCTCCAGTTCTTCCTTTCATTCCTTCTCTCTCTAATTCTCACTCCCCCTCCCCCCGTCTCTCTCTCTCTTCATCATAATTCTCTCTCTCTCGCACTCACTCTGGGGGGGGGGGGGGGGGGGCAGGGTGGGGGGTCACATTAGCTCTTGAAACGGGCCTCCAGATCCTTAAGGGCACCCCTGCTGCTGCTACTAGGACTACTACTATGACTATTACTACTACTTCTACTGCTATGACTATTACTACTACTTCTACTGCTATGACTAGCCTACTAGGATTAGGATTTCCATTTGGCTAAATGATGCATAATTGACCGCCACCACACTAGGAAACGAACACAAGCAGACAGCCTGTAGGATGGCTTCACCAATGAACACTGCATTGGGATTTGTGAGGCTTTGTTCACAAGCTGCACACATACTGTCTTGTTTCTTTTAGTATTATTTAGCAAGGGGACATTGACAAGGCACCAGCATGCCAGGAGTTCAGATAAGAGAAAGAAGAGAAAACTGTTTTGGGGAGAGAAAACAGTTTCAGTACAGGAGGTATTGAGACAGCCCTCTTCCCTTCTCTTATCTGAACTCTTAGTATTCTGGTGTCTTCTGAATGTCCCCTTGCTAATTACAATTTCCCATTCAAATTGGAACAAGTCTCGGTGCCGTAATCGACAGTGACATCTCTTGTGATAAAAACAAGACACAGAGTCTAATAATGGCATGGTTTCCCAGTGCAATTGAAAAGACTTTCAGTCAGTTAAATTAATTATCAGTTATCTGGCTAAAAGGCTTGAATTCCCCTACATATAACAGTCTACATCTTAAATCTCAATTGAAAACATTTATTCAGTCTTATAGTGGTAGAATGGCTTTCCTTCACCCTTTTCCATTGGACTACAGATCTGCATATACTGTATATTGAACAATGCCAACACGCCATCAATGATGTGCTAACGTGAGCTTTGTGTGCTAACGTTTATAACGTTATCTACGGAGCTGGGCCTTGTGTTTCACTGGATGCATGTGACAGCGTGAGTTGGTCTGATTTTGTGGGGACAAAGATGAAGAGATAAATACAGATATATGAGACAGACCGGGGATACAATTCCTGTTCTAGATGGTTAGGCCCATTCGGCGCCATGCCATAAATAGCAATATGCGCTCCCTGAATGACAGAGAGGAAGGCATAAACAAGGGAGTTATCCACTTAAACCACATCTACTTCATTAAGCGGGGTCCCCCAGGGTCTATACCCGGTCCCCTCCTTTCTTTCATCTACATCAAATCTCTTTGGTGAAAATAGCCGATCTACAAACTCACGAAGTGTAGATCTGTTATTTTCATCCAATTGTTCGCCTATCATGACATGCCCAAAATCAGCACGCTAGGGTTCATGTGGTTATGGTAGGCAGGCAGAACACAGGCACCACATGAGCAGAAGAGAATAAAGCCACTGTATATCGTCTCTCGGGTGGAAACCTCATACAGTATGTCCAAAACGCTTTTCACCCCCCCCCCCCCCCCCCCCCTTTGTGGCCGAGTGCCAGGTGAAGAAAAACAAACAAGACGTGAAAATTCAAAATGTCAAAGCGTCATTTTAAATCGGGGGTTGCTCAGCTATTTCAAGAGCCAAAAGTGAATAAATACAGATATATCTCTCCCTAAGACCCAGGCTCGTTAAAACATTCTAGGAAATGTGCGCTCTCAACGGGACATAGGCTCATTAAAACCATATGAGTGCCCTCACAATGAGCAGAGTAAATACAGTCTATTTTGCTGGGATGCAGGCTCAATTAAAACATGTTGGTGCGCTTGTCACGGACAGAAGCCTGGAGAAACCTGCCCACACTATAAGTTCAACTTGTTTAAAGACTGAAGGAATGGATTTGTGTACAGAATGGTGATTCTAACTGAGGAGAGCACAGCGTGGTTCTTCAGAATAAGAAGGAAAAAAAGTGTCTAGCATTATTTAGTTGCATTAAAGCTGAGGTCAAATGCACAGGCTGATAGTCTGTGACAATATGTATGAGGTCAGCACCAGTGGTGACATACTTCTTCTTGAGTTGAGTATGTCCATTTATCAATACTTCATACTTCTACTCTCCCACTTTCAGAGGCAAATGTTGTAAGTACTTTTTACTCCGTTACAATTATTAGACAGCTTTAGTTACAAGTCATCGTCATTACAAAACATACATTAACCTCTTAAGCCCTCTTTTACACTTAATCTATTTGAAAATAGCCGACCTACAAGCTCACCATGTGTTGTGATGTGACACGTTTTGAGATTTATAGAAATTATAGAAATGCAGGACCCACACATACAGTATACGAGTGTGTGCATAATACACACACACACACACACACACACACACACACACACACACACACACACACACACACACACACACACACACACACACACACACACACACACACACACACACACATCCTTGACTGTGGCGTAAGCCACTGTCAGCTAAATGCCAAGCAGATAAATCTCAAGGACTAGGTGTTAAATGGAATATTAATATTCTGACAAATAGAGAGGAGAGTCACCCCTGAATATTATATTAAGCTCTTTCTATAGACGATTGCATCATTTACAGTCAGGTCTGGGTTCAATTATCTCAATCAATCAAGCAGATTCACCTCAACAGTGAAATATCCAAACAATCTTGCCATGGGAACATTGTCACATCCAGCCTATTAAGAAATGCATGGAATTAATTATCTATCACAGCGACTAATGGATTAGTATTTCTATTTGTTTTTTGTGGCAAAGTGGATTGCCCCCTGAGTAGTCACGCTGTCGCTAATCCAAATATTTCCATCCAAAACCTGACTCGTGTCTGTGGTTTTATAGTGTTTGCGGAGTCCCTGAGTACCACTAATATCTTACTGATGATGAACTGCCAGTGATTATTTTTCCGGCAATATTTTTCAGAAAAGCCTGGCCTGAACCCAAGCAATTAAGTGAAATATTTACCAGTGACATCAGCCGTTTGGGTCCTGTCAAGTTCCTGCATATATAGCTTGAGTAGAGCCCGAATATACTGTAACATGGCACCACTTCTCCATCGAACTGCGTGTTCTTTCTGTTTTGAATCGTGTCCATGTTCTCTATTCTTAAAAAATATCAAGCTGTAATGTGAGTACGTAAGTAAGTAATATTTATTCATAATGAAAACATTACATAAATAGAAACAAAATTGAAAATATAAAGGTAAAACAGAACATAATGATGTAAATTATAGTAGCAAAGAAGGCAAAAAAAAACACACAAGTGCTTTTACAAAACAAGTGAGTTATTAACATGGGTTTCTGCTCTATATGTAAAGTGTCTTGTACAACTTGTTGTGATTTGGCACTATAATAGAATTTAATTTAATTGAAATAACAGCTACTTAAAGCAATCAACTGAAGATAGTTCCAGATAGAGGGAACTGCAACTGGAAAGGCATAGTCAGCCCAGTTAGCCCAGAAGCTCTGGTCAGAAGATCTGAGACGCCTCAGAAAGGTAATGTGGGGCCAGCCTGTGCAGTAGTGCTTTATATGTGATTAAGATAATGAAAGAATTTAAAAAAAGTTATTTTAATCTATTGTGCTCATCACATAGACTGTGGTCACAATGGGCCTATATTTCAGAAACAAATCATTAATTAATAGGGTTATTATACTCTACTCTTTAATGTACGCACACACGTAGGCGTGCGCACACGCACGCACGCACACAAAACGCTTTGACACTACACACACCAAGGTCAAAGATCTGCTTTCAGTATACCACAATCTTAGCATAAAATGCAATTTTCTAAGCTATGGCTTCATTTTTGCCTCATACAGCCATCTTCCTGGTCTTTCTGGGTACAAAGTTCTTTATAATGTAATGTGTTATAATGTGTTTCCATCTGTTTTGCTTCCCACTCAGTGGCAAGTATTGCCAAGTTGTTGAGCCTCTCCTTGGCTCATTGTGGAGCATATTATACTATTTTTTTAAAATATATTTTCTCTTCACTGAAAGAGGAGAGACCTCCTGCCACAGTTAACAGTACAGTACATAATATCCTCAGTGCAATGCAGATGTCACCACCTAGATAGACACCTCTTGGCTAGCAATGTAGCTACAGTATAAGGTTAGCCTCCTGGTTGGGAGCAGCTTTCCGAAATGACAGAACAAAGTTGAGCAATACATATTTATTAGGCTCTAAAGCCCTTGCCAGTCCGATTTAGGTACAGGTCTCGGCATTCAAGGAAATTCACTGCTGCAACATTAGTAGTTTAGATCGGTAAATCTAGCAGACACTGTGTGTGTTGTAATACCATTATTAGGTGACCTATCACATTCTGTGACCTGCCCTTACTGTCCTCTCGCAGTGTACTTTTGACATCTTGACCTCTCGCAGTGTACTTTTGACAACTAAATATAACTAAACTAAAAACAAAATAAAAATAAAATAAAGACAGAGAGTGAGAGAGAGTGAGCGAGAGAGAAGCGAGTGAGGGACAGAGAATCAGGAAGACTCAGAGGTTCAAAGAAAGAGTGAGAAAGATGACTGATAACGGGAAAGAATGGGAGAGTGAAAGAAATAGTGAGAAAGAGGGCTGATAAAGGGAGAGAAAGCCTACCGTCAGTGTCCTGGCCCAGGCATACAGAGAGCAGCAGCAGCAGATAAAGGACTCCTATTCCCATTCCAGTGGGTTGTCTGAAGCGTGCCCATGACAAAGGCCCTATTGAGAATGCTGGAGCCATCTTCACCACCGTGCCTCGCTAAGCATCCACCTGCGCAGAGACGGAGAAAGAGACACGAAGTGAGAAATACAGGTCACTCAGAGGCGTGTGAACACTGAACTCTATACTGTAATCATCCTATGGAATGTGACAAGAGTCTACTTTTTTCCCCAAATACAGACAGAAATTGCATGGTGATTTCCAACCACGTCTCTTTCAGGCTACACCGCATGTGCTCTAGGCTCTAGGCTTGGTGTGGCTGGTCAGAAGCTCAAGTTTAGAGACACTGAATATATTTTTTTCACTTTTCTCCACAGATCAATGGTCTAAAATATCAAGATCAATCTTGATGATTCTTATATTAACTCTTTATCTGCCATGGACGCGTTAACGCGTCGAATTCTGCCAGGGCTCATCCTGCCAACGACGAGGAAACGTGTCCTTTTTTTTTTTAACCTTACCTAGCCTATGGATGATCCCTTCATAGCGAGTGAATGAGAGAAGCAGAAATGACGTTATTTTACAAAATAAAAGCTTATTTTCTTCCTGTTTATTTCCTGTGGGGCCTGATTGAAATGGACACAGCTGTGCAATGGATCGCCGCAAGCGGATAATTTTCCCCCAATACTACGGGAACCCCGTGCATGTAACCAGCCGATCACCGTGAGGACGGAGGTCACAGAGAATATTCCATGATTTTACAAAGGTACAGTAAAAATCGCCCTTTTTCTCTAGCAGTGGGGTGACATTATTACACTATCACTCTGGCAGTTAACCAGAAAACAGAAATGTATGGGTGACAATGCCCTAGCACACCAGCCTACATCTGATCTAGGGTTACCAACAGTCCCGTGAAACATAGAATCTTGCCGTATTTGGAAACTAAAAGACGTGTCTTTTTGATTGACCCACCATAATCAACAGGATAACGCAAAAAACCCTAGAGCTTGTTTCCATTGCGGTCCCTTAGTATGAGGTGTGTATGATGACATGTAGTGTGGCGGTCCATGAGTATAGAGTTCATGATGTGAGCAAGTCTCTGAAAGAATGTGTGGGTGTACCTGCCACTCAAAGTGTGTCCCGCATTGAACTGCTACAGGATGCACCCCGACCCCGTATTTCGGGGTCGGGGAATAAATATGACCCCAGAGGCGACCCCAGAGGCTAACATGGTATATGTGAAATAAGCATGTTGATTTTGTTTTTAAAACCCAACTATGGTTGTTGTTACTTAGGCTAGTAGTACTTTAAACTACTGTAACCAGAAGAGTGGGTACATGAGAAGCCTGTATGCTTTGGAAAATGGTCTGAAATAAGTAATACACATGATTTGAACATGCTTGTAGAACATTCAACATTTAAGGCAACATTCGTAAAGAAATAAAAAGTAAAAAGAAATATAGCTGCAAGCAGCGATAATACAGGGCCAGACATGGAAGAGAGAGAGAGAGAGAGAGAGAGAGAGAGAGAGAGAGAGAGAGAGAGAGAGAGAGAGACAGAGACAGAGACAGAGACAGACAGAGAGAGAGAGAGAGAGAGAGAGAGAGAGAGAGAGAGAGAGAGAGAGAGAGCGCGAGAGAGAGAGAGCGCCATGGAAACGGAATAGATTGAGATTGCACATCGGCTATTTTCAGAATGAAGTATGTCATACGTTGAAAAACATACTCTCAAATATGCATTTCAGGTTATCTTTACCATTTGCACATGTATTCATTGATACAGTCATGTTGTTTGCAATTCAACTTAAATGAAGTCTGCAAGTGAGGCTTGAACTGACGACCTTGAGATTGTGAGGCACGCATTTAAGGGAGACGCCATTGGACCAACAGACAAGGAACTGTGAAAAAGGAGATCACACAGATGATACAGTTTCACGCAAATAGCTGAAAAATCCTGGGTTTAAGTGTTTTTCAAACTGCTCAAAATTGCGGACAATCTAAGGGCGGAGCTTACTGGTCAAAGCGATAGATGTGTTCCTCATGAGTCAAGGCACAAGTGTAAGCAATTTTCACGACTTTCGGCCAAACGAGGCATGACTTTTGCCTGTTTAAAGTTTGCATTTTCAAAAAATTGCTATAGCGCCAATTGGAGTGAGATTGGTTTCAGTGATATTTGGAATGACTCTCTACATTACTGCAACGTTTCAAAGAAATGTGAGTCTTACATGTATGTGTTAGGGGCAGATGAATAATTTTCATAAAACTGCAATAGTTAAAATCTATGGAATCCTGGGATTTTGGAGCAATCTGCACGAAACGTTTAACACTTGAACTTTGGACCTCTGCCGACATAATGATGGGAGCGGATTTTCCATAAGTGAAAAAATGCAGAAGTTAGGAGCCAATGGCTGTTTTTCATATAATTCAAAATGGTGGGCGATCTAAAGGTCAGAGGTCAAAAGTCAGACCACAAAAGTTGTCGGGCATGAAGAGACGCATGTGTGTATCGAAGTTTCATGGTTGTAGGTCAAACAGGGCATGAGTTGTACCTGTTCAAAGTTGGCACTTTCAATTGAGTGCTATAGCGCCACCCTTTGACGAATGAGTGTGAGAATTATTTCTTGGTAGTTTTTCATGAGCATCTACCATATGGCCGAGTTTCGTAAAAAGCGTATGCACGGTTAAGCCAGAACTGGCAAAAACAAGTATTTTTCAAACTGCTCAAAATTGCGGAAAATCTAAGGGCGGAGCTTAATGGTCAAATCGATACGTGTGTTCCTCATGAGTCAAGGCACATGTGTAAGCAAGTTTCACGACTTTCGGCCAAACGAGGCATGACTTATGCCTGTTTAAAGTCTGCATTTTCAAAAAAATGCTATAGTGCCCCCCTTTGGCCAATTGGAGTAAGATTGGTTTCAGTGATATTTGGAATGACCCTGTACATTTCTGCAAAGTTTCAAAGAAATGTGAGTCTGCATGTATGTTTTAGGCGCAGATGAATAATTTTCATAAGACTGCAATAGTTAAAATCTATGGAATCCTAGGATTTTGGAGCAATCTGCACGAAACGTTTAACACTTGAACTTTGGACCTCTGCCGACAACTTCTAGGCGGCGGAATTTCCATAAGTGAAAAAATGCAGAAGTTAGGAGCCAATGACTGTTTTTCATATAATTCAAAATGGTGGGAGATCTAAAGGTCAGAGGTCAAAAGTCAGAGGGTGAAAGTTGTTCAGCATGAGGAGACGCATATGTGTATCCAAGTTTCATCGCTGTAGGTCAAACAGGGCATGAGTTGTACCTGTTCAAAGTTGGCATTTTTAATTGAGTGCTATAGCGCCACCTTTGGACGAAAGATTGTGAGAATTATTTTTTCTACCATATGGCCGAGTTTCGTAAAAAGCGACAGCACGGTTCAGCCAGAACTGCGAAAAGTGGCAGAAGAAGAAGAAGAAGAAGAAGAAGTGACAGAATACTAGCCTGGTAAACCCTCCCTCCGGAAATCTCATTTCCATTTGATTTCAGGAAGGAGTCTGGCATGATTGCTCATTCTGCAATATTGGCTGTGGGCTGGAGTTGGGCGGGAGTAATACCGTTGACTGACAACCCCTTCAACCAATGATCGTTTTCCCCCTTCAGCCAATCAGCAGTTCATTTTGACGAGCTCCAGACTATGTGACGCAACGGGACTTTTGGGACGGCCATGCCGAAAATAGGTTGCCTTATTGGGATACATGCGCTTCACTCCCCGCCCCTGCCGGTTCTCTAAATTTATATTTTTAAATAGGCTCTGTCATGATTAATTGACCACATATATGAAGTTAAACAACTAAATTCTATCCAAACGATATGTTAATAGTAAATTCCGTGCCTCAAAAAAGAAGTTTGAGACCGTTTTAAGAACGAAACTAAGAAGTGACGGCACTCGGACAAAAAACAATGGCTGCCGTTCGTCTTTTGTCGGCAGCTCTCAGGCTGCACTCGGCTTCATTCGGGCTCACTCGAACTCGCCACCTGATTGGCCAACGTAAGCTGTCAATCACAGAACGATGAGCGACGACGCTGATAGGCGCGGTTAGGTCCTGATTTCGCTGGAAACTCCCCAATATTGCAGAATGGGCGTTCATGCCAGACTCCTTCCTGAAATCAAATGGAAATAAGATTTCCGGAGGGAGGGTTTACCAGGCTAACAGAATACTGCCAATATCAAAACAGGTACAGAGCTGAGAGCTCTGTCCCTGTAATAATAAAAATAGCAAAAATGGCAGATCAACAAGCTCACACTGTGAGCTATGTGTCGTACAACGAAGTATACAACATAGCGCTTAAGTGGATAAAGGGGGTTTAAAGACTCATACCAACACACACACATACACTTCCCTATCTACTGCCGGCAAAATCACGTTATGCTACCTAGTCAAAATAACTGCACTATACACGGTTGATAATTGTGAGCAAAGAGCATCACTACTCTACTACTATAGCGTTGTGCTGGGTGTACACCTCACACAGGGGCAAATTAAGACACATTTTGCTCCTGCAGGATGACATGGGAGCTAATTAAGCTAGAGAGAGAGCAGGAAGTGCAACAGTTTTAAACAGTAAGGTGCAATGTGATTGGATATAGGGGATCATCAGACCAATGATGAGTGACAGGGCGATGAGCTAATGAACCGAAGATGGCAAGAAAGAGAAAAGAGAGCAGAAGACATGGCAGAGCCAGCAAAATGCATGCTGCCTCATCAGTCTTCTTTTCTTCTTTCTCTACATCCAACAATCTTTTCTATCTGTACTTTCCTCCCTATAACTGACAATCCGTTCCGTATCACTCTGCCAGGGCAGTTAAGGGTTCCATTCCTACTAAACCTCACTGCAGAAATGACTTTATGTATTTATGCTCCAGACGCTCCCTGGTGCCAAGTACAATCTGTGTCTGGTCCTGACTACCTCCCATCTTCTCCACTGCGCTGACAACCCAGCAGCTTCCCTCCGAAAACATGCTATTAATTACCTCCACCAAGGAGGTCATGTCTTTGCCCCCATCCATCTGTTTGTCTGTCTGTTTTTCTGTTAGCGAGTTATCTTGAGCCGTTATGAACAGATTTGTACAACACATGTTGGAAAGGTTGGTTCTGAACTGATGAACTGTGTGTGTGGGTTACCTTTTCGCCACAAAAAGCACATAACTTCTGAATATATTAATTTAAACACAATACTTTGAAATAAGTTCAAACGTGCACTTTGACAGAGGTCTCTGCTACTGCACACATGTCCTTGTCTAAACATCTTTTTAAGTCTACTCCAGGTCCAATCCAGAAGACTCACTTATTTACTCCTTTCATAGACTCTGCCCTTTCCCTTTGGTAGAGCAGAGGTATTATAAAACCTTTAAAAGGATCTGCTTGTAGATGATGATGTGTTTTATCACCAGTCTGTCCTCTAAATACAACTTGCATCCATACCACCTGTTCCGCCCTGTTTCTCTGCCATAGTCTTCTGTCTCCAGTGCCAAAAGCACTCTCAGGAGCTTTCAACTGCCCACAAAGCCCAGTGAAATAGCTCTCAACTCTCAGATACAGCATATATTAACAGTCACAACAGTCTCATGTTAATGGATAAGTACTCTACACATAATAATAATCCTACACATGGTGTGCATGTGTGGATGGGCTGGTTGGAAGGCAGGTTAGTTCTCCAGGTGGATGTGTGTGTGTGTGTGTGCGTGTGCGTGTGTGCGTGTGTGCGTGTGCGTGTGCGTGTGCGTGTGTGTGTGTGTGAATGGGTGGGTGGGTGGAGGGGCTGATGGGTACAGTATAAGGTACAGTATAATAATGAAAGGGGAGCGGCGGTGGGCTGTAGCTGGTTTAATTACTTCAAATGAAGTGAACAACACTTTCATCAGTCACTCTTTTCCCTCTAATCAAAATAGCCTGAGGAGGAAAAAGAGGATCGGCTCCATCTATCTGCCAGTTTTTGTCCGATTACATGTGCTGTTCCATCCTTCCAGTGGGTTTTTTTCAACCTCCTCTCCCATTCCTTGTCCCCATCTCTTGCTCTGTGCTGAATATATTTATTCTCTCCCTTTTGAAGCCCACAGAGATGGAGAGAGATACTGTACAGAAGGAAATGCCCCCCACCGGCACCACCACGTGCGCACACACGCACGCATGCACGCACTGTACTCTCTCTCCTAGAAAAAACTATGTGAGTGACAAATATATAAAATTTATGCCTGATTTATACTTGGTCTCGCTCTGTGTCTCGCATACAAAATAGCAGATCTACAGGCTCACAATGTGGCGCGGCACAACACGCTGTGGGCTTGTAGATCGGCTCTTTTGTGGTGTGAGACACCGGCACACAACTAAGTATAAATTGCTCTTCATAAACTCAAATACTCAACCATGCACGCACGCACGCACGCACGCACGCACGCACGCACGCACTCGTGTGTGTGTGTGTGTGTGTGTGTGTGTGCACATGTACTAGGCTGCAGCTAGTATGTTTTCAATGTACTGTAGTTTTTAACCGGAACTGGACTACTGGAGACTAACAAACTGCCTCGCGTTTCATTCTCCTTTAAAGTAAAAAATGAGTTCAGAAGACTACAACTATGCCCTTGTCATTACTCATAAAAAGTAATTCAACACTAGAAAAATGTGCTCCTCGGTGCACAGGTCTCAGCCAGGCCAGGAAGTCAATCGTAGTAGCCAATCAGGATGAAATATGAAAAATCGGACAGGTCCGTCTTGATAACAGGACTATAGAGATAACGTGTACCTATTGTGTTTGGACAAAATCTGTAGGAGTAGCAAAAAAAGATGTGTTTTGCAAAAATCAACCTCCTCTTGGCGCTAGGCAAATGTGAAGTCTCACGGCAAACTCCTGCAAACTTTAGATGACAATTTTAGCAAATCAGGATGGAATAAGAAAAATCAGACAGATCCGTCTTGATCACATGAAAATGTGTTTAGCAAAAATCGGCCTCCTGGTGTCATTTCTTCCTCTGCCTAGTGGGAATGTGCGTGCAAAGTTTCACAGCAATTGGACACGGCGTTCATGATTCGAGGCACGCCTTCGGCCTGGCGGAATAGTGTGTTTTTAGCATTTGTGGTTGTAGATACAGGTACAGTAAACCCTGCTCCGCCATGTGAAATCCATAATCTTTACAATCCTGTACAATCAATTGCTACAGGATGTAACATTACGCCGCCAATTTTACTCTACAAATGATACTAATGGGACACACCTGTGTGGAACACAGGTCTCGTAGTAACAATGAGCACAGTGATGTGCACACCAATATCCTGTTTCAATTTGCTTTACACTTACTTCACTGCTGTGTGAAATCCTATTTTGTTATAATAACCTAGAACAACTCACAACCCACACAGTCATATTTGTTTCAATATTCAATAAATTGCTTATTCATGCACATAGGGATATTAATTTTATGATATTTTTATGTTATACTATATTATATTATATTATATTTATGAGAGGAGATGACAATGCAAATAGCTTGATCTGAATAATGACTTAGACCTGTAGGGGTTGTTCACAAAACAGTAGTCAGAATTCCACTGCAGTGCACGACATCTGTGGCAGGTTACTTACATCTGACTCAAACTCACTGAGGTGTCAATTTACCTTTTTCCGCAGCACTGCAGTGATTGAAACCATTCCCACCTGAGTATGATGTAAGAACCAACTGGCTACCATGTGAATAAGACCAATCTATGGCTGCTATCGACTATTTTCTTCAAATAGTAAAATCAAATGTTCTCTCTCTCTCTCTCTCTCTCTCTCTCTCTCTCTCTAAATAAAACAATCGATTTAATACAATTATAAATGATAATAGATTCAATTTATTAGTTTGATTAACTGTTGCACCCCTCGGTCAATTGTTGCCCTTTTCTGCATAACTGCCAGCTCATTAAGTTACATTACCTGAGTTTGGTATATTGATCCTGAACTACATTGGTTGTCTATGTTTAACAGTGGGCATTTTGTATTTGGAAATGAAAGCTTTGTGTTAGCAAACAGGACACATCTTAGAAACAACCTTTCTAGTGACACAGCTGAATCAGCCAGACAATATGAGCAAGACTTCCCAGATGGCATAGGATGAGCCAAACTAAACAATTACCCAACTTATAACACAACATAGTTTTACTATTCTTAACAATTACCCAACTTATAGACACAACACAGTTTTACTAGGCTAAACAATAACCCAACATACAAACACAACCAGTGGTGGAAGAGGCCTGTATTCAAAATTTGACTTGTGTAAAAGTGCAAAAGTATTGGCATTAACATAATACTTACAGTACCAAAGTAAAAGTACGCAATTTCTGTACGCTTATCTACAAGCCCCCAATGCATCGCATCACAGTGCTTTGCTGGTGATATAAACCACCAATAGCAACACTATTTGACTATAATAGCGTGCTTGACAGTCACCAACATGCCATGTGATAACAAGACACTCTTTCTGTAGTGGAAACTCAACAACTTGAATTACTTAATAACAGTAAAGAGGAAGAGAAAGAGAGAGAGAGCAAGAGAGAGAGAGAAGGAACGTGAGAAGGAAAAACTCAAAAAAGGGAAAGAAAGAAAAGTAGAAAGTTTGGCCAGGAGAACAGAGAGAGAGAGAGAAAGAGATATTGATACTTCAACATTACAGTATATGTGTATAAAGAGGGGGTCCTTGAGGGTGTTCCAGGGGGTCCCCACTCCACAGTAATCGGCCTCAGCAAAGTTAGCAAAGTTAGTCGATATAGAATCACAATCAGTTTAACCACTTTAACCCTATACTGTATATATACATTGACTTTTTGATAATAGCAGATCTACAAACTCACAACATGTTGCGTTGTGAGCTTGTATATCTGCTATTTTCAAAAAATCTTGAAAACGTGAACATTTTAGTATATGTTTTTAGTCTTATTCTAAAAACAAGGGAGTGAGAAGAAAAGAGCAGGAGAGATAGACAAAAATGGAGAGCAAGAGAGCTGCTGACATGTATAAAGGTTACAGTTTGTGATCAGCGATCGGGAACTTCAATTTGACTGATCAGATTTAGTCATACAACACCAAAAGACTGTGTGTGAGCATGTATTTCCATGATGTACCGAATTTGTGTCCAAGCTTTTGCATGAGAACAAACTATAATGAATTCTAAAGATGAAATTGTCACAGCCAATTTGTGGCTACTTCCCTCTAATCTGTCAGACAGGCTCTTCTCTACTATGCATCCATTATTGTCATTAGGTTACTTTGTCAAACACTCCTGACCCCCGGTTTCATCTGTTCTCCCCTTTTTGTTCAATAAAATGATATGAACATCCAGTCTATCCGTCTGTGTACGGAAACCCGCTCTCTTTCCCTTTGCCTCTACTGTTCCGGCACAGCTGCTGTACACCGAAAACAATGGAGGTGACAGGTATCGTGAGGGCCCCATTCATGTTGTGACGCAGGAAGAGAGACTCAGGGAAGATTTTTTTTACAGTCAACTAAAGACAAAACAAAGTCATATTGTCTTCTCTAATGCAATTGTGTGTTTGTGTGTGTAACTGTGTGCACTGCACACAAGGACTGATGGCAGTAATATTCATCCTCGTGCTATTCATGCAATGGACTCAACCATCAGCAATGTTAAACTCGTTTGTCCGAAAATAATATTGAACAGCCGAGTTGAAACATTGCTTTCAACTAGGCAAAATCTGGCCAGAAATGAGATTATTGTCTCCGCCAGGCCGAAAGGCATGGCGAGAGAGTATGTTTTACCCCCTGTCCGTCCGTCTGTCCGTGTGTGTGTGTGTGTGTGTGTGTGTGTGTGTGTCCGTCCGTCTGTGAACAGCTAATATCCCGCACCGTTGGCTTGATCGCAGCGAAACTGTGAACACACACTCCCTGGATGCCAATTCAGAACCTCTGCCCCATATTTTTCACATGGCCTGTTATAGCGCCACCAGGAGGCCGATTTGTGCAAAACATATTTTTTGACAGTACTCCTACAGTTTTTGTCCAAACATCACGCAAATCGCTACACAGTATCTCTATAGTCATGTGATCAACACGGATCTGTCTGATTTTCCATATTCCATCCTGCTTGGCTAAGGTTGGCTTCCAAAGTTTGCAGGATTGGTCCGTTTAAACTAAATGCCTCAAATCATGAACGCAGCTTGTTTTTTTCCGTGAAATTTCACACGCACATTCCCACTAGGCCGAGGAAGAAATGCCACTTGAAAATGTTCAAATCAGCCTCATGCTGGCGCTATAAAAGGCCGATTTGCGTTTTTAACTATAAGTGCACCGATCTGCGTGAAACGTGAAAAGCATGCATACTCCCTAGAGGCCAAGGAAAAATATCTGCCCTGCATTTTTCACATTAGCCTTTTAAAGCGCCACCAGGAGGCCAGGCCGACTTATGTAAAACACATTTTTTTTGATTAAGCCATCACATTTTATCCAAATTGCACGCAAATCGATACACATGATCTCTAGTCAAGTGATCAAGATGGCTCTGTTTGATTTTTCATATTCCATCCTGATTGGCTAACATTGACATCTAAAGTTTGCGGGAGTAGCCCGTTTTGAACAAAATGCAGCAAATCATGAACACAGCGTCCGATTGTGGTGGAACTTTGCACGCACATTCGCGTTGAAGAACAAACGCCACCCTTTTAACATTGCCCTAATATAGCACCACCAGGAGGCCGATGTTTCTTTTTTTATATTACTCCTACAAATGTTGTCCAAACATCATGCAAATCAGTACACATTATCTCTAAAGTCAAGTGATCAAGATGGATCTGTGCCATTTTTTATATTCCATCCTGATTGGCGAATTCCGAACATTGCTGGCCCACAATAACCTACCTAACCTGGCGGAGACCTGTGCTCCGAGGGGCACTTTTTCTAGTTCAAGAATGGAATGATCTTGCATGTGTGGTGGATATAAAAAGAGCCCTTAAAATTGCTTAATGTTAAAATGCCACACCAAAGTTGTTAGAGACAGTGCTTGGATTGGGCAGATACTGATTGTTACGGAGTACAGGGTCTTCTGACTTTTGCTCACCTGAGTACCCTTATGACAGTACTTACTGTGGTTACATACAATGATTAACTGCTTCATATAAGGCCAAATGCAGCAACGCCCACACATTGAACCTCATTCATGAAACAAGCATAAAGTAGTATGATCATATTTTATCGTAAAATGTACTTACAAATATATTCCAATGTTAGTTTTTTATCTCATCTTAATTTTTTCTTGGTATAAATGTACGTGTTTGGACTTTGGAAGTGTGGGTAGGTATTTGATGTGGCTTTTACCTGTTATTGTTATATTATTTCTTTGTACAAAATTAAACCTCATATTAACACATTGACTGCCAGAGTTTTTTCAGAACAGTCTGTAGCCTCTGCCAGGGTTTTGCCATGATTTTGGTACCTGTTCGCGTAGCCACAGATTTTTTTCCTCCAGTATGATTGATCCCCAGATGGTTTCTAATCACAGATGAGATTCAGGTGTGGTTTCACAAATGTCAACGAGGTCATTTTGACCTCGTTGACCTCGTTGACCTCAACGAGGTCATTTTGACCTTGTTGACATGTGTTGTTTGATGTTTCAATATAGCTCAAAACCAGTAGTTTTAAACCAAAAAACAAAGTGAATTGTTTGTCCGTTTGAATTTTAACATTGAAGTGAATGGAGCAGCAAATCTTCGAACATTTTTAGCTCCTAATCTGTTCGTAATTCGACAAGGGTTGAAATTATAAAAAAATTCAAAAAAAAAATAAAAAAAAAAATAGTAAGTTTGGCCAGGAGAACAGAGAGAGAGAGAGAAAGAGATATTGATACTTCAACATTACAGTATATGTGTATAAAGAGGGGGTCCTTGAGGGTGTTCCAGGGGGTCCCCACTCCACAGTAATCGGCCTCAGCAAAGTTAGCAAAGTTAGTCGATATAGAATCACAATCAGTTTAACCACTTTAACCCTATACTGTATATATACATTGACTTTTTGATAATAGCAGATCTACAAACTCACAACATGTTGCGTTGTGAGCTTGTAGATCTGCTATTTTCAAAAAATCTTGAAAACGTGAACATTTTAGTATATGTTTTTAGTCTTATTCTAAAAACAAGGGAGTGAGAAGAAAAGAGCAGGAGAGATAGACAAAAATGGAGAGCAAGAGAGCTGCTGACATGTATAAAGGTTACAGTTTGTGATCAGCGATCGGGAACTTCAATTTGACTGATCAGATTTAGTCATACAACACCAAAAGACTGTGTGTGAGCATGTATATTTGCTCACACACTGGATGCCAATTCAGAACCTCTGCCCCATATTTTTCACATGGGCCTGTTATAGCGCCACCAGGAGGCCGATTTGTGCAAAACATATTTTTTGACAGTACTCCTACAGTTTTTGTCCAAACATCACGCAAATCGCTACACAGTATCTCTATAGTCATGTGATCAACACGGATCTGTCTGATTTTCCATATTCCATCCTGCTTGGCTAAGGTTGGCTTCCAAAGTTTGCAGGATTGGTCCGTTTAAACTAAATGCCTCAAATCATGAACGCAGCTTGTTTTTTTCCGTGAAATTTCACACGCACATTCCCACTAGGCCGAGGAAGAAATGCCACTTGAAAATGTTCAAATCAGCCTCATGCTGGCGCTATAAAAGGCCGATTTGCGTTTTTAACTATAAGTGCACCGATCTGCGTGAAACGTGAAAAGCATGCATACTCCCTAGAGGCCAAGGAAAAATATCTGCCCTGCATTTTTCACATTAGCCTTTTAACTCATATACTGCCTAGAACGACTAAAACGACTTCTGTCCATAAGCCATGCCTGCCAAGAACGACTAAAACGACTTTTTAAAAAAAATAAAAAATTAAAAATATTTTTTTTTTTTTTTGATTTTTTTTTTTTTTTTTGACCCAAAGACCAAGGAGATATGATTTTTCGAAGATATAGACTCCCATCCACTTCCTTGTTAACTTAAAACTTAAAAATTCTGTATCTCGGCTCCTGAGTACTTTTTTTTTTCAATGAAAAATATGGCAGTGTTCAAACGCGGCCAGAAATAATTCTGGCAGTGAATGAGTTAAAGCGCCACCAGGAGGCCAGGCCGACTTATGTAAAACACATTTTTTTTGATTAAGCCATCACATTTTATCCAAATTGCACGCAAATCGATACACATGATCTCTAGTCAAGTGATCAAGATGGCTCTGTTTGATTTTTCATATTCCATCCTGATTGGCTAACATTGACATCTAAAGTTTGCGGGAGTAGCCCGTTTTGAACAAAATGCAGCAAATCATGAACACAGCGTCCGATTGTGGTGGAACTTTGCACGCACATTCGCGTTGAAGAACAAACGCCACCCTTTTAACATTGCCCTAATATAGCACCACCAGGAGGCCGATGTTTCTTTTTTTATATTACTCCTACAAATGTTGTCCAAACATCATGCAAATCAGTACACATTATCTCTAAAGTCAAGTGATCAAGATGGATCTGTGCCATTTTTTATATTCCATCCTGATTGGCGAATTCCGAACATTGCTGGCCCACAATAACCTACCTAACCTGGCGGAGACCTGTGCTCCGAGGGGCACTTTTTCTAGTTCAAGAATGGAATGATCTTGCATGTGTGGTGGATATAAAAAGAGCCCTTAAAATTGCTTAATGTTAAAATGCCACACCAAAGTTGTTTGAGACAGTGCTTGGATTGGGCAGATACTGATTGTTACGGAGTACAGGGTCTTCTGACTTTTGCTCACCTGAGTACCCTTATGACAGTACTTACTGTGGTTACATACAATGATTAACTGCTTCATATAAGGCCAAATGCAGCAACGCCCACACATTGAACCTCATTCATGAAACAAGCATAAAGTAGTATGATCATATTTTATCGTAAAATGTACTTACAAATATATTCCAATGTTAGTTTTTTATCTCATCTTAATTTTTTCTTGGTATAAATGTACGTGTTTGGACTTTGGAAGTGTGGGTAGGTATTTGATGTGGCTTTTACCTGTTATTGTTATATTATTTCTTTGTACAAAATTAAACCTCATATTAACACATTGACTGCCAGAGTTTTTTCAGAACAGTCTGTAGCCTCTGCCAAGGTTTTGCCATGATTTTGGTACCTGTTCGCGTAGCCACAGATTTTTTTCCTCCAGTATGATTGATCCCCAGATGGTTTCTAATCACAGATGAGATTCAGGTGTGGTTTCACAAATGTCAATGAGGTCATTTTGACCTCGTTGACATGTGTTGTTTGATGTTTCAATATAGCTCAAAACCAGTAGTTTTAAACCAAAAAACAAAGTGAATTGTTTGTCCGTTTGAATTTTAACATTGAAGTGAATGGAGCAGCAAATCTTCGAACATTTTTAGCTCCTAATCTGTTCGTAATTCGACAAGGGTTGAAATTATAAAAAAATTCAAAAAATAAAAATAAAAATAAAAAATCCTTTTTTTCAAAGACGTATATATACGTCTTTGGCGGACAACAGCTGATTATTAAAAGACGTATATATACGTCTTTGGCAGCTAAGTAGTTAACAACAAAAGGATTCAGTATGTCTGTAAACCACCAAGCTTCTGGAGATAACTATTCTCACAGTACCATGCACACACTCGCTCGCATTTTGACCAATCAGGCCCATGACTTAAATTGAGTTTGACACCCCGGTCTAATGTCTAACTTATGGGATATGGGACAGTCACTTCACAATTCAGGTTGAGAACTTTGTGGCCTAGTTTTGAAAGTACAGTAACAAAGAAAAGTGTTTCATCCAATGAAGCGGATTAAAATGTGTCTTTGCTCACAGCGTTACTGTACCTCAACCTAAAATAAATGTGTTGATGTAACAATTCATAAAATGAGAAGGATGTCCTTAACCGTCCCTATTTTGGGCATGTTGTTATAGGAGAAAATTCTCACAACCTTGCAAAACAGCTGTACTTTGCTTTCTGAATGTAGTTAGAAGTAATCAGCAACGTGCCTCAATGTGTCGTTTGCACAGCAACTTCATGATCTATTGCACAATCTAACATAATATGTTTTGGGACTTTTATTTGACAGAATGTGACTGCACACGCGCACGCACGCTAGTGTTGATTGGACAGTCCAATAAGCTAATGGTACATTCTGTTGTTCTGCTCTGCCGATATCACTGCATGTCACAACAAACAAGACCGGACCTGTGCATTTGTGCATTTGTGTGTGTGTGTGTGTGTGTGTGTGTGTGTGTGTGTGTGTGTGTGTGTGTGTGTGTGTGTGTGTGTGTGTGTGTGTGTGTGTGTGTGTGTGTGTCTTTCTGAATTCACCGCAGGCTTCCAAAACATCACAATTTTCCTGAGTGGACAAAAACACAGAAATAGAGTGCACAAGAGAGAGAGAGAGAGAGAGAGAGAGAGAGAGAGAGAGAGAGATGGATGAGTGTAAACAGCAAGGTATTAGACCAGGTTTTGGAAACATTTACAAGATTGCAGATTATATTGGGCGAGCAGGACAGAAGGAAGGAGGTACAGACGGAGGAGGAGAGACAGCCCAAATGCCGGGAGGGGGGGGACACATATCCCTAAAACCTGAGAAATAGGCTAAACCTCAAAGGAAGGAAGCAGAGGAACAGAGACAGATAGAGAAAGATAGCACGGTAGTTTAGGGGAAAAGACGACCAGAGAGGGAGAGCGAGAGTGAGAGAGACCCAGCATACGAAACATTAACGTCTTTCAAACTGGTGTCCGTCTTATTTTGGCCATGCCATTATAAGCAAAAATGTTCAAAAAAGGTATCAGTTGCGTTGCATCGTGACACGTTTTTTCACTTTCTATACGGCAAGGCTCTTTAGGAGGCTTGCCGTCTATAGGAGTGTCAGTGTCTGTGATTTTGAAAATAATTAAAAGTCCCTGTCCACACATCCCATCATATAGTTTAAATCCTCAGAAAAAACATCGCTCTTCCAATAAATGTACACAGTCATCAATTATTTTTGCTAGGAGAAGGAGAGAGAACAAGAGAAAGAGGCAGAGAAGGGAAAGGTGCAACAATTTATTTGCTAAAGTGATGACCAAGGAAACCAAGCTGCCAGCAGCTGGAGAGAGATGAAGTGGCAGGTACACAGAGCGATTAAGGGGATGTGGACATACTGTAGTCAGAGCAAGTGGGAATGTTCGTAATTGTATTATACTGTAGTACATGGCACAAACAACAACCCCAAAATTGGCAAGGTGGGAAATTATGAATATTCAGAAGTTAACACACAGCAGCAATTTCTGCATCGATGTACGTTTGGCTCAACAGGCGCGCCTACAAAGTAATTCCAATCAAATTGAAGGCGACAGGGGAGGAGAAAGAGAGAGAGGGGGAGAGAGAGAGAGAGAGAGAGAGCGAGAGGGGGGGGGGGGGGGTTAGTGCGTGTAAAACAGAAGGAAGTTAGGTCAGATGAGGACAGCTTATCAGCGTTTCCAATGCATTTGCTACACTTAGAAGAACTGGCGTCTCATCCCTAGAGTGTGCGATGTTAAATCCTGGAAAGTCTATTCTTTTATTCGAAGCCGAATCATCAGATTTGTTCCGGCTGAATCCCACTGCTTTTGGCCGTGTGATCTACTGTTTTTGATCTTTTTTTTCGGTTCTCTCCCAATTCAGTGGTTGAGCCAATCCCCCCCATGTATTTATTGCCAGTCTCTGCCAACCCCTACTGTAGGGTGTAGACAAGCACATGTCTTCTCTGATACACACAGAGCTGCCAGCCGCTTCTTTCCTCCTGATAGTGAGGACTTTCACTGCAGGAGGTCATAACGCGTGTGGAGGAATCCTAATTTGAAGCCTGATTCTAGAAATCTTTCTTCATTTTCTCTCTCTGGGAGAGAGAAAATTGTTCTCACAATGTCTGTTCCTCAAATTCTGGACATTTGGCAACTCACAAGTGTGGTAATACAAGCACACACACACACACACACACACACACACACACACACACACACACACACACACACACACACACACACACACACACACACACACACACACACACACACACACACACACACACACACAAAGGCTACTAGAAAGAAACAGTAATACAAAATATAATGAAGATCATAAATTTGCAAGCAGTGCCTTCAAGAATATACATTACTTAGCATTTCCATTTGTGGTCAAATTGCCCAAGTGCAAGTACACTACAGAATTTGGACACCCATGCATAGACTGACTCGCAGCCTATGCACACTCATTCCGTCTGACCCATTGTGTACTTAATGAACCAGAGTAGCTCAGTTAAACACTAATCCATTTCCTGTCCCCCATTAAAAACCTGGTAATTCATTTCCTGTTCTCTTCCTGTTTTACTGTGCCACTGCCAGTCTGCCTGACGATAGGTGACACATCATTAGGCCTTATAAAGCTAAGCTATCTAAAGTGAAATACCCTGTATAGGACATAATGGTGCGGAATAGATGCGTGCATAATGTGGGTGCACGTGCGAGTATGTGTGTGTGTGTGTGTGTGTGTGTGTGTGTGTGTGTGTGTGTGTGTGTGTGTGTGTGTGTGTGTGTGTGTGTGTGTGTGTGTGTGTGTGTGTGTTAATTTGAACAGCCTGGTTGGTCTGTTTGACTGTTTGTGTGTGTTGTGTGTAGTATACTTGTATACAGTATGCGTGTGTGTATTTACATGTATTTGCAATGTGTGTGTATGTGTATGTGTGTGTGTGTGTGTGTGTGTGTGTGTGTGTGTGTGTGTGTGTGTGTGTGTGTGTGTGTGTGTGTGTGTGTGTGTGTGCGCGCACACACGCGCGTGCGAATAATAGGGACCGTGTGAGTGAATAATGGGGCATAAACAGTGGTTAACATGGTGTGAGTAGAAGTTAACTATGATAGATTGTTCTGCCACTGGTGAAATAGTTGATTAGTCAGAGAGCCTTCAATGCTATCCTGTTAAATGATCCCTCTCTCACATGGCAATAAATCTCATGTCACTATTCATTCAGCTGATCCCACAGCCAGCGCCATGCTTGCTTTCATGTCATTTGACTACATTTTGAATTCAAAAGGCATTTAAGCTGATGATCTTGTATTTCAGATCTGTGTGGCAGAGTCGGGACACATGCCATGTTGAGTAGTACCTTGCACACTAGACGATCAACAGTACCTCATACAGTACCTCACACACTAGATCATGAGTAGTACCTCACACACTAGACGATCAACAGTACCTCATACAGTAACTTGCACACTAGACCATGAGTAGTACCTCGCACACTAGACTATGAATACTACCTCGTACACTAGCTGATCAATAGTACCTCGTACACTAGCCGATGAGTAGTACCTCGTACTAGAAGGTAGCATGGGTCCAAAACATTGGACCCGGACCGAAACGGACCTGTCGGATAATTGGACCGGTCCGAACGGACCCGAGAAAAAATTAAAACGACTGGACACGGTCCGAAATGGACCCGAGGAAAACTGGACCCGGTCCGAAACGGACAGAGGATAATTAAAATGTACAGTATTAGTCACGGTCCGACCGGCCGGGTCTCTAGACCCGTACTGGACCTGATGCTCATTTAATGCTAATTTCACCATAGCATTCAGATTAGCCTTGTGTGTCAGTCACCTCCCCTCACCCCAACAGAGAAGTCACAGAGACAGGAGTGCGGCGTGCGCTCACAATGAGGTTGGAGGTCAAAAGGGGGTGGAGCCTGGAGTCAGCAAAACCAGCTAACTCCACCCCTCTTTAGTGGACTTAGCTGGTTTAACAGAAAGTTTGATGATCCAATGTAGTTAGCTGGTTTTGTCAGAAGCGCTTTTTAATACTTTTCATTGGTTCAATATTTTTTTTTAATATTTTAGTTTAATATATATAATAATAAAACGTTGCAGTACTCTTTGTGTCCTCTGCAATGTGAAACAGAGCTTAAAAGGTGCTGTTAGTGGTAGAATCTGTAAAACTCGGAACCAGCTAAGTTATGAAATGTAGTGCTGCACCGATAGATCGACCATTGATCATAATTATAAATGTCAAATTGCTAGATGAAAAGGCTAATGAAATGGATTAGAGTCTTAATCAGAGTTTTCAATGTCAGCCTTAGCTGACAGTTGCTGTTTCCCAATGCACAGACGGTGCCTCTGGTTGAACTTATAGGGTACCATTATTAGCCATAGAAAACATCCAATTATACTGCTCCCAACAGCTCAATGGAGTAAGAGCTGCCTCAGAAGCAAACGTGTAGGATTGTTTTTTACATTGGTAGGGACATGTTTCTACACAATAAACCAGAGTTGTACAGCGCCTATGCAGCTGGTCTGACTGGCTGGCAACTACTTGTGATTGGTGTGGATGGTGTTCATGCTTTTTATTGTTTTATTTTCTTGAGAGGCAGAACCAGAATGATTTAGGTGTTAACCCTTTGTCGAAGTGCTGAACTTGTTTGTGGCTGCTAGAAATATTGAGAGAGACAATTCAATAATCCCTAAAATACTAGTAGGGCCATGTCCCTACCACAAACTACGCAGTCCTCAGAAACTCTAATAAGACGAAAAAGAAATACCAACTTGAAACAGGGAGCAACCAATTCTCATTTCCCCCCTCATGTAGTCCCGGTCACTGCGTTAACATTAGCAAATCCAGTGGAATGTGGAATCAACCACGCTTAACATATCTCCTCACATTATCTGAATGATCCTTACTTAAATGCATATGCATGAAGGAAAGGGCCACACTTTGCTATGCACTTAAAATGACAAGCTAACTCCTCTTCCAGGCTAATGCTCCTGTTTGGCAAATAACAAGATTAATAACACACATTTATAGATGCAGAATGTGTCCTAAATGAGGCGCAAAGGGCTTATCAGAGTTAAATTAACACTGGGGGTTTTGCTGTTCAGCTGCCAACATGACATACGTGGGCGAGATGAGTTTTAAAATATTTCTGCTTTCTGTAACAGAAGTTAGTAGGCTTCTGCTCTTCATGTAATGAAGAGCAGAAGATTATATGTAGAAAGGATGACAATAATATGATCGTCAAACCCTCATCATAGGTCACCAGGGTAACCGGAACGCTC
The DNA here is from genome assembly GCF_963454915.1 of Gymnoscopelus microlampas. Taxonomy (NCBI): domain Eukaryota; kingdom Metazoa; phylum Chordata; class Actinopteri; order Myctophiformes; family Myctophidae; genus Gymnoscopelus; species Gymnoscopelus microlampas. The sequence continues at coordinate 19,192,830 of NC_139951.1, read as the reverse complement.
GCCCCAATACACACTCGCCCCCATTTCTTTTGCGGACCGCTCGTCCCCAGCCATTCTTGTATTTGTTTTACTGAGGTTAAGGTTATGAATACGTTTAGGGTTCGGCATAGTTTTACTGAGATTAAGTTTAGGAATAAGGGTAGGTTTAGGCATAGTTTTACTGAGGTTACACTTAGGAATAAGGTTATGTTTAGGCATAGTTTTACAAAGGTTACGTTTAGGAATACCTGGTGGCGACCGTTCTGAGGTTGCCGGATTTGACCTGGGGTGAGCAATCTTATTCATATTCGTCACCAGCAGTCCCAATGTCAATGCTATTGTTTATGGCATGTTCACGGCCATAGCTGGGAATCAGAGCTGTCCGCGGTTCGCTCCCCATTGCACCAGTCAAAGTGCCGAAGTGTCCTTGAGCAAGACACATAACCCCTATCTGATCTCTGAATGCCGTATTAGTAGCGCTGATGACTGCTCCTAGTTTGAAATGCAGAGGACAAATGTAACATACATGCTATGTTAAATTCACCGTGGCAGAAGGATAAGCAGAAAGGAGTTCCTTCTACATTGTAGATGAAGCTCAATCATTCTTTTTCTTCCCCTTTCTTTTCTTTTCTTTTCTTAGCAGACAATGTATCATCATGCTAAAACAACAATATAATAATTGGCCTCTTCATGAGACTTCAAAAGTGACAGCTTGGTTAAACATTCATAACAAGGGGGGAAAGCATGTATAAAGAGAAGGAGCATATGGGAGGAATTACTAATGACGAGGGAAGAATAATTGGCCACTTCTTTTCCTGGATAAGGAGGAGGAATGAAGAAAAGGGAAATAAAGGAGCAAGACAAACGAATAAGAACACCAGATAGATTCAAATAAAATAAAATATTGGAGCAATATTTAGCATCAGGTGTGACTCCAACATACGATGGCCCATTGTAAATCATAAATGTAATCATAAATGTCAGAGTCAGTCATCACATTCCTCAAAATCTCACATTTATATAACTTTATAACTTTATTCCAATAAAATCGCAATATACTGTCCATGCTTTGATAGCAGGGATGAAAAGTATAATTTTTCTAAAGTGTCTATGGCATTTCAGATAGGTCAGTGTAGAGACAGGAAACCAGGGGGCAGAGAGAGGAGAGACAAGCAATACAAGACGGTTAGTGCACTCACAAGGACCATATGGTCTGTGCACTAACTGGCTGAGACACCAGGCACCACATGGCAAAGTAGTTTGATATGGCATGGCTGCCCAATGCGTTATCTACTGTAGTTAACAACACAATAACAAATAATTTAACCTGGTTTATAAATGCTGCCATGTTGGCCCCAACTTGCAATTCCTTTATATACAGAAGGGAGTTTTGCTAAACCTCTTTGGGCCTGTTCTTTGTACAGGCCCCTTGTTGGATTAAGAGCTGAAGAAAAACAACTTCTGAGCAAGTGAGAAGAAAACAATTGTGCTATGAAATTTGACAAGCGTGTAATCTAGAAACTAGATTGTAGGGTACTCTGAATGTGTTTGCTGGGACCTGGGGCAAGGGAACTTGAGGATAAACTTTGAAGTCACTACAACAACAGCAGCACACATGAGCCATTATGGCTCATGTGTGGCCCCAGAATACTCAGTATTTGCCCATACAGCGTGTGTAAACTTGTGAGAGACCTCCAATGGCCCTGCACCACATTACTGTCAGTGTTTCACATCTGACCATTTGTAGGCAGCAGTTTTTCTAGTGCAGATTGTACTGCTAAAAACATTATCCAGACACATTATCATGATTTTTAAAAACACATTTCTTTTATATCATTTGAACAGAGGAAACTATGTTTTAAACCTCTTCTCATTGGGACAAGGATTCCATGCCTTGATCCCTGTGTATCCCTGATTGTCATGTTGATGACATCATATTGATACATATATATTTATTGATTTTGAAGAAGGCCAAAACGTCATCTTGATGACGTCAGTCTTGCCCAAATATGGAGGGACGACGGACGGATGGATAGACAGACAGACAGACAAAATTTCCTCTAGACCACTGGTTTTCAACGTCAGGATCGCCAGCGGTTAATAAGCGCTGAGTAATCTACAGTGCAGATTGGGGTTCCAATAATGTTTACAGTAGGTGGCCAGTGACTTTGATATATGGTCCTATCCACAAATCCAACTTCCACAATCCACATTATCAAAACCATTGGTGTTGTGTGCAGAGATGGGAAAAGTACTGACATTCTGTACTCGAGTAGAAGTACAATTACTTGTGTAAAAACGACTTTGGTAAAAGTAGGGGTCCTAACGACTTTGGTAAAAGTACTTATTCAAATAATTACTCGAGTAAAAGTACGCACACGCACGCACACACGCACACACACACACACACGCACACACACACACACACACACACACACAGCTTTTGCAATGCTCAGGCTGACATTATGCCGCTCGCACGTTATGTGCTTGATTTGTCCATCTATCGGCACTTTGTGTTTGGTTGTTGTAAGATTAACTCACCATGCTGCAGGGGTTCAAAGAGTTTAACGCACTTCTAGCCTTGATACAAGACTATGACCGATGACCATCTTGATCCAAGGCTAACGAACTTCCAAAGTACAACAATGTTTAAGCCACAGGAGCATGGTTTGGCCCAAACCTGCGATTAATCCAGGTGTTGTTGTTTACATTCGTCTCACCGGTACACGCACGCACGCACGCACGCACGCACGCACACACACACACACACACACACACACACACACACACACACACACACACACACACACACACACACACACACACACACACACACACACACACACACACACACACACACACACACACACACACACACACACACACACACACAGCCAACTCATAACAGCTTGTGATCAACAGAAATGAACTTCCTCTAAGGATTTCAAAATAAGAGCCACTTTAAATGATTGGTCACCGTGGTTTTATTTTTTTGTCTACTTACAGGAAGTATATACACATTTGTAGTAACGTGACACACAGAGCTATAAATAATAACTTGCGCTGGTATGCAAGAGTACTTCTTTTCGTCTGATCTGCGTGCAATATTAAAATTAAAGTAACAAGCCTTTTTTGAAAATGTACAGAGTAGAAAGAACAGATACTAATGTAACAAGTAAAAGTAAAAAGTAGTTAGAAAAATAAATACTCATTAAAGTACAGATACTCAAAAAAAAGTACTTTGTTACAGTAACAAAGTACTTGTACTCCGTTACTTCCCATCTCTGGTTGTGCGCCGTATTCTGTTTGTGTGACATGCATGGTGCAAAGGTTTTGAAAGTGAAACTGGTCAAAGTCACTGGCCACCTACTGTAGTTCCATGATTCTCAGGGCCCTATTTTGCACGTCTTAAGTACCACGTCTTATGACTTAACTTAAGACCTGGAGGCGTGGCCAATGCTGTTTCGCTATTTTGAGTGGCCAAACAGCATTGGCCACGTCTCCAGGTCCAGTTAAGTCATAAGACCTGGTACTTAAGACACGCAAAATAGGGCCCTTCGCCTTTTTTAATTTCAAGGACCCCCAATTTGGTATTCATTAGGCCACGGACCCTCATTTGATACAGTTTGTTATCTCTGAGACTCCAATCTACACTGTACAATCCTCAGTGTTAGTACACTCTCAGAGTTAGGGTTCTAGAAGGCTTGCGTAAAACATAATAATGGAAAGCAGTACATCAGTGTGGAGATTACAGATATCACACTTAATGTAGTAATGCAGATAATGTAGTATCTCCACCATCGACTCATTTTCAAGAGTTGCCTCACATTATACATTCAAAAGGTGCACCAGTGAGCTGTTAATAATAAATGAGTTAAGCTAATTTTATTTTAGGGAACTGAGCTGCTGCGTTTATATAATGCCATAACATTTGACTGAATCTACGACCCCTCATTTAATTTTAATGTTACAGACTCATAGACTGAGATTCAAACTGGTGGGAGGTAAAATCGGAGTGCGTTTCACATTCCGCGCAAGGACGGCACAGAAACACATTCAATTGTAGTGATTGCGATGAAAGATTTAGCACTCTACAGCTGGACTGATAGGAACATAATGGAATGGGGAAAATATTTGTCTTTTTGCTGTTGAATTTTCGAATTATTGTACATTAGGTACAAAAACAAAACCAGCTCCTCTGTGTGTGTGTGTGAGCGCGCGCGCGTGTACTGGTTACATTTCAGCAAAGATTAGATTCAAGATTTAAGGTTTGGATCCCTCTGAATACTACAGAGTTAGTTTAACCACTTTCAACCTGACATTTTTGGGGCACGTCATTATAGGCACTCTCTCTCTAAGTCGTCCTCAGACGAGCCCCTCGGCCATCGTCGCTTCCAGTCATCCCGGTTCTCCATACATCTGGCCAGCTCGTTGGTGCTTTCCGCTCCTGCATCTTTCTTGAGTAAATCCACGTATGTTAGTTTGCTGGCTGGCAGCTCTTATAGGCATAATTTTCTAGAATAGCGATCTACAAGCTCACAAAGCATCGCAATGCAACACGTTGTGAGCTTGTAGATCGCTGTTTGTCATAGGACAGAGTATATGGGGCTTAAGTGGATAATGTGTGCTAGTTCAAAGCTAACACGGGTCCAATTCAAACATCATATGATAGAAAGTTGTGACTTTGAGGGGTTTTCAGAACTATTTGAAATCTGCCATGATCCATTTTATTTTGTTCTTCTGGAACAAAATGTTGTTGCCAAGCAATATTTGTGCTTACTAGACCACCTGGCAAGAAGGACGTGTCACAGAGAGAATTTAGTATGTGTTTGAGCACCGTGACCCTAATAAAAAAACATATCTCGACTAACTAGAACTACTGATTAAAGTCTGTATGTTGTGTGTACAACAATACATATATGTACTTCTGTGCGCGTGTGTGCGTGTGTGTGTGTGTGTGTGTGTGTGTGTGTGTGTGTGTGTGTGTGTGTGTGTGTGTGTGTGTGTGTGTGTGTACGCTAACAAATTCTCCACTGTAAACATGCTGACCTGGCAGAGCAACAGTACACACTTTGAAGTTGGCAAAAGCCACTGTAATCTCTCACTACCTCACTTTATATGCACACGCACGCGCACACACACACACACACACACACACACACACACACACACACACACACACACACACACACACACACACACACACACACACACACACACACACACACACACACACACACACACACCCAGAGGGGAGACTTAATACTGGCAAGATGCAACCTTCTGTGGCTCAGCATGCCCCCCCCCCACACACACACACACACACACACACACACATACACTCTTATTAGGCTCTATAACTGCACTCATACACATATGAAAATGCATGGAGAAACTCAAACATGTACAGTAGAGCTGGCATACTGTCACTTGCATACTCACACATGCATGCACGCACACACACACACACACACACACACACACACACACACGCTCTCACTCTCATGCATGCTTAACCTGATTTATGCTACCAATAACAGAGCTCTGCTGAGATGCCAGCTGTGGACATGATCGCGTGTGTGTGTGTGTGTGTGTGTGTGTGTGTGTGTGTGTGTGTGTGTGGGGATCCATTCCATTCCAGACCTGACTAATATGCCACTATGCCTTCAGCCACTTTCAACTGCACAAAATGTATAAACGTTGCAGTATACCAACATAGATCTGTGCATAGTATGAGGCAGCACTGATTTGGGTTCATTTGCAACATGTTAACAAGAGGGGTTTTCAGTGACAGATGCTAACTAAATGTGTGCCAGTATATGAGTTGAAAAGAAAAGGCTGTGCTTTCTCCATTGATTTTGTCCCAGTTTTAAATGTAAGTTAATGTAGTCTTGAAACATCAGTAGGGATTCAGGGTGAGGTTGTGGGTCTATTTCTGGTACCACTACAGTATGTTATACACGGTCCTGTGGCAAGGGGCACCATTTATTATTTGGTTCCAGGGATAAAGAGGTTTAAGAAGCCCTGATCTCACTGATATTAAGCTTCTTAGGGGATTAAACAAGGCAGGGTTTTTTTAAAATTTTACGACACATGATTTGCATTAAGCTAATTTAATCACACAGTGGGAACCCACTGGCTCTGTAAAACACAGGCCTACTCGTGCTCGTGCTTGGTGGGGAACCATCGGAAACAAGACAAAAACAACATTTTTGGAGACATGGTTTTAGAAAGGGGACAAATAAGGATGGAGCAGGATTGTAGAGGGTCTTGTCATAACATCCTGTGTGCTATACTTCCTTCTAGAGATAAAATGACAATGACAATGACACTTAATTTAGTTAATTTCCATTTCCCATTCTATTCCTGATTCTTTTCTTTTTTTTAAACACATTTTCCCATTAGAATTAATCTTAGTGTTCATTGTGTGGAATGCAATAGGCTAATGTTTGTAAAGCTATGCCAAAGAACAAACTGAATAGAAATGTGACCATAATGAAAATAAATTAGCCCGCTATCGCAAGTTTGTCTTTTTTGTCTTTCTTGCCTGGGTTGCCAGATATGCTCATTTTGGGTAGTATTTTGGCCAGCGGGCAGATAATATCGTTAGGAACAATTAACTCAGTTGCATTGTTTCATGTAAACTCAATCCCTCACATGGAAGCATTCTAATAAAGCCCCTGGCGCACAACGAATTCCAACAAAATGTCAATGAGCAGCATTCCAGCACTGAATTTGGACAAAAACTACTTCAACCAAATGCTAATTGAACATTTGAGACCACAACAACAAACTATTTTTCAACTCAACAGACCATGTCAAATTCATTTTCCCCATCCGTCTGTCTGATTCTCTGTTCATTTCACTTCATCTTGCAGCTTACTATCTTGTTTACTTTTCGTCTTTCTCACACTGTCATTCTCTTCTTCTCTCGGTCTCATTGTATTAACCTCTCTCATTCTACCATGACAGTCTTCACTGCTTCCTTACATACATTCCAGGCTTAGCCATTTTATGCGAACAATGAACATGTTCCAAAATGTCCAAAAATCTCAAAATATGACGTTGTGAGCTTGTAGATGATCGACTAGCTATTTTCTCTCTCACAGCATGATCATACGATAAACTATATAACAGGACATATGTGGTTAAATAAAGGCAGTGACAGGATGTGATATTTCCCAGAATGGCTGGTGAAGGCGACTTCTGAGATGGCCTGTGATTGTGTCACGTTTTGTCTCTCGACCTGTCTAGTTCTCTCTTTGTCTGTCTCTCTGCTTTCTGTCTTTCTACTCTGGCCACCAAATTACATTCTGATTGGCTGGTTCCAGACCATAGACCCCGCCCACACTCTGAGTGGACTGCCCCTCTTGGTCTGGTGCTGGCACTTTCTCCGCGGTGGTGCGTCGCGACCGGCTCTGGGTCGGCCTGGAAGGGCTCGCGGCGAAGGTGGCTCAGGTTGCTCGCACGCCTGAGCTTTACAGCGCCCGTGCCCCGACTTCGCCGTTTCCCCCCGGGGCCGTGGACTGAGGTATCTCTGTGTCCTGCCCGGCTGCGGCCGGGCACGGGGCGCCTTGCCCCCGGTGCGACTGTCAACCTGGATGGTGCAGGGGTGGGGATCCCTTGTGATTGGTTTAGGGAAATTCCAAACCAATTCAAATTGGTTTAGGGAAATTCTAATCCCCTCCCCCTTCGCCTAATCGCCTACACTGGAGCTAATGTCAGACTGAAGCTCCACGCAGCTTCAGTCTGATAATCAGGTTAGCATTCCACCTCACCGCAATCCCAGTTACACACCTGTCCTCCACTCCTCATCAGCCCTGCAGCTCTCTGCCTACCTCTCACCTTTGGCCACTTCAGCAATCAGCGTGTAGCCTATAGACGAATCCACGGAGTGCTGCCCTGCGCGCAGCCATTGCTGCGGTGTCAACGCTCCGCGGACGCGACACCGCAGCAATGGCCGCCTACAGGCAGCTACAGGCAGCGCGTCTGTGGATTCGTCTATATGTTGGACTCAACTAGATTTCTTGGGTCACGACGCAACTCCCCATATAGGCCACGCCCATTTGCGTCTAAATAGATTTTCCGATATTGATTTATTAGTGCATTACATTTCCCCATCCACTTTAATGGGAAAATGAAAAAACTCAAATTCAAGCATTTTTTTCTCAGAAACCGTACAGGCTAGAGTTTAAAAACTTGGAGGGGAGGTTCATAGTTTATTGCCAAATTATTAATACAATTATTACACCAGTTGGCCGCATGGTGGCGCTATAACAGCCCACTTTACCTTTTCACCTATAACTTTTGAATCGTAGGTCGTAAAATGAAAAAATCTTTACCCCTGGATTCCTTGGGTCATGACGCAACTCCCCATATAGGCCACGCCCATTTGCGTTTGGATAGATTTTCCGCCATTTTGAATTTTCTTCTAAACACACTTTTAGCTCCTCCTCCCACATATTTTGTCCAAATTTTACAAAGATCGGTACACATGATCTCTGGACCCATGCGATAAACATATCCAAACGGCATTTTGATAGTCCTTACTGTTCGTCCGTAATTGGCTTCCAAAGTTAGTGTAACATTTTACACTAGAAACAAACAGAAACTAATTTAACAATAGCGTCCTTGGAGCAGACAAAACCACGGAAAGATATTCACATTTTAACTTGCTCTTTCATCATAGAAACAAGTGGGCTTATAACCCAAACGATCCATGTTCTCTGGGAGAAGTGGTGTTAGTGTTCCGTGTAGAAATATTGTTAGTGGGAATGAAAACATAGTCGCACCACCGGAAGTGAAAGGCTGAAGGCAGACCAAAACCCTGGTTTCCTTGCGTACGTGTGCCGTCGACTTCCTCCCAGAGCCAAGGGAGATAGTAAAAATCACACCCTGTGTGAAGGAAGCGGTGCCTTTGGGGCGGGGCGTAACTCATTTCAGTTCGTCCCTATTGGTGGTCTGAGTCCACGTACCAAATTGTTACTCCGTAGCATGCTGCGAACTTGAGTGATGGCTGTTTGAAGGCCAGCCAATGGGAAGACAGAGGGGGCGGGGCTTCAGCAATTCATGCTGGTCCCTATTGGTGGTCTAAGTCCACATACCAAATGTGGACTTGGTGGCATGCTGCAAACTGGAGTTATAGCTGTTTAAAATCCCGTGCTCATACGGGCGCTGGGGGTCCCTGGACCCCTCTTTGATAACTTCAGCAATGCATGCTCGTCCCTATTGGTGGTCTAAGTCCACATACCAAATTTGGCCTTGGTGGCATGATGCAAACTGGAGTTATAGCTGTTTAAAATCCCGTGCTCATCCGGACACACGATCCCGTGCTCATCCGGACACACGGATATACGGACAAAGTCAAGCTTAGAGCGGTTGGCACCGCTAAAAAACAGCAGAGGGCGCTGTTTTTCCTTTTCATTTGGCGACGGGTTCCCAGATTGAGTTCGTACATACAGCGTACTTGCCAACGCACAAGGCCATCGGCTGTTCGACCTGGGCACTCGCTCTGTCACACCTCACGATCGCCTCACTTGACCTATCACAAAACAAGCGCTCCCCCCCAGTCATCCTTGGACAAAAATGTAATCAAAAACACGTTATGAGCTTCTACATCATCTGTTTTCACTATTTGTTGTACAATAAAGTATCTACAATGTAGAGTGTACACTATAGGCTCTATGCACGGCAGCCATATTGGACAGAAATTGGGCCCCTTCCTTGCTACCTTCACAGGTGTTACCAATGACACTAATGAAGGCTCTGTTCCATTTAGTGTAGCACAGTGGTTCTCAAACGTTTTAATTTCAAGGACCCTCATAACTCTGAGAGTGTACAAATGGAACCAAATGGACCCGGGAGGGTCCATTTGGTTCCATTTGTACACTCTCAGAGTTACACCCTCTCAAGGAACCATGAGGGTCCCTGGACCACACTTTGAGACCCACTAGTATTTCTAGTGAGCCAACATGCACAATATCAGCACCCTGACTCTGTTTGACCAGAATGGAACAGAGCCTTCATTAGTATCATTGGTACATGTAACACCTGTGAAAGAGAAGGGGCCAATTTTTCTCCAAAATGGCTGCTGTGCATAGAGCCTATTACACCAACTGACAGGGTTCCCACACATTTTTACCAATACTTTTCCAAAACATTTCCAGAATATTGAACCCAATTTCCAGGCCTATATAACAATCACTCAGCGCAATAATTAGTAATAATGAGTCTCTTACTCCTGTGTGCAAAGCTCAAAGACAGGCAGTGTAGCAAAAATAAAGCATAGAATATGGAATGGTATAATTCCATTCCAAATTTCATGGCAAATTTACTAACTACGCATCACGCTGCAGCACGTTGTGAGCTTGTAGATCTGTTATTTTTGTCACATCCGGTATACATTAGGCATGTTACATATTTCGTGTAATGTACAGGTTTTGAGGGGAAAAAATGATGAACAAAATCAATAGCCTAAAATACATAACCAAATATCTTTCCAGGACCCTTGATACATTTTAAACCTTTTCCAGGACTGGAAAACGTTTTTTCTAATTTCAAAATATTTCCAGGAATTTCATGACTGTGGGGACCCTGAACTGAGCTTTTTTTTAAAGCAGACCACAGCTGTGCAAAACACATGAGTTTATTCATTTATATCACTGTTTAGTGATATAAATATATGGGGGGTAAAACTTAAATAAAGACAATTATAACCCTGCTTGCGTTGGAGACCAAGCTAATTGTATACCCATGGCAACCAATTATATCACATTTGTGTGACAAAATAAGACTCTCAATGTTCATTCATCTCTGACAAACGCAACTGTGCTACTCGTGAACCCATAAACTATAAATATCATGCTGTGGTGTTTATTATCAGCAGCAGCAACAATAGCTACTAGCTATGCATACCACTGTATAGTATTTAGGAGCAGCTGGCTTTGCTCATGGGCATGTGGCTAACTGAATATGACATGTCTGTGACAGCTTAGCCTGGCGGTTATGAGCAGGCAGCCAAATACAGTATACCTGTATACCTTTTAACATACAGTATGGATTGCACTGCTTCCCAAACTTTGCCATACTTGGGATTAATTGTCAGCATGAAACTGATGTAAACTGTAGGTTGGAGTTGCAGTGTTCTGTTTGCTGTTGTTTCTGTTGTGTACTGTAGCTAGTAGTGATGAAATTGCAGTCCATGTCATTTCTCTAAAGAATGGGGTCAGTAGGAAATGTAGAGGACTGTATGCTACAGATGTGTTAAAAACAGCTGTAACGAGGAGCATAATTACATATCCATATACTGTACACACAGTGACAGATAGAGATGACAAAGAGAGACAAATGATTACTTGATTATAATATATATGTTACAGGGAAATTGGCATTCCAGGGAAATTGGAAAAGGTGCGGTTGTTTTTACCACCCACCCAGGCAATTCTGTATAACCAACGCTAGAGGGCAATGAATGCAAGCGTGTGTGCGTGTGTGCGTGTGCATGTGTGCGTGTGTGTGCATGCGCACACATGCACACGCACACACGCACACATGTGTGTCGTCGTGGACACTGGATAGTAACCATAGACTGTAACCCATGAAAAGAACTATTCTATCGGTTCACAACTCGGACGGCGCTGATTCGACTAGCAGACCTTCGGCCGGTCGGCGTGGGCACTCGCCTCCTCGGCCTCAAGCTCTGCTGAGTCGGCGCGCCTCCGTCATGGGCAATAACTATTATCACGTGTGCGTGTGAACGCGTGTTCAGCGTTCCCCTAGCCAAAATTGTTTACAAAGCATTTAGTCAGAATGATATATTTAATTCAATGAGGCATATCTTTCACACAATCCACACTTTTGTGTTTGTTACTTGGGTTTAACGTTTACATTATTTCCCTCCAAGAAGGCAAATCCTATAGTAATACTGTCTAAAGATAGGTTGTTATTGTACGTAGGTTATTAATTAATCAGTGATTTATTAAATAAATGCGTGTGTGTGTGCGTTTGTGTGCCTTAAACTAAAATCCATGCTATCTCACTGTGTAATCACAATAGTCACTCACTAGTGAGAATTGCATAGTCACTAGTGAGAATTGCATATGTCCAGTAGAGACATTCTACGAATCCTGCAGAATCCTCACAACAAAAATGTCAAGCTTTTCTATACAAGGTAGTATCACAAAATTGTGTATAGTAGGGCCCACATTCTCTGCTGCAACAGGTTGTGTCAGAGCAGCGAGCCGTTACCAGAGTTATGTCACTGTTACCCTTCCAGGAACTTTGGCCAGTGATGTCACGGTGCAGCAAGTAATGTGATCCATACAGAGGTCAAAGATGCTCTGCATGATAGAGAGGTTCTGGATAAACCAGCAGGAGCAGATAGGACAACTATTTGACAAAACCATGTGTTGCCTTAACAAACAAACAAGGTTTTCTGAGTGTGACAGTAGTGAGTAACCATCTGCTAACCATCGGATGTACTGTATGCTTGGTTGTGCATCATGTCTCACACCAAAAATGGCCAATCTATAGTACAAGATAGCAGATGTTTGGTGAGAGACACTGGCGTGCAACTAAGTATAACTCGGGCATTAGACTCAGAAAAACAGCAGAAAAGTAGCTGTAGCAAACATCATCCACTCATAGAAATGGGAAGAAATGAATGACTTTCCCATTGACAACCACATTATTTGTGCAATTACACAGTCAGTATAATGTGTTGAAGTATTTCATGGGTGCTGATCTTCTATGTGAGCAATTTTCCAAAAATATTTAAATACTTTAATTTTCAAATTTGTTCTTGTTTTTTTTTATAATGAGGGGTGCCAGGTTGCGAGTGTTTCAAGTATCTGTTGTGCACTGAGTAATTGTGCGCCGATATGAAGGATGGCTTTAAAGCACCATCTCCTGTTCCAAAGCCCACAGCCTGAGCACTTATTCAAATCAAAGTCCCTGTCGTTCTGGCATTCAGCGTGACTAACAGGCTCTGACACAGTGATGGGTGCAGGGGTCCCAGGTTCACACAACCACATATTCTGCCAGTTAAGCTTCATTCACGCGCTGTCGCACAATGGCGTTGCTGGCTGAAAAGAACAGCTTGTCGGCAAGCGACACTGTTGTACTATATAGATTATTAATTAGACTTTAGACTCCTCTTCATGCCACGTGTAAACCAGGAACATTGGTTTGATAACACACACACACACACACACACACACACACACACACACACACACACACACACACACACACACACACACAATACTTCAACAATAGGACAGCGGCACCAACATATAGTACACACATACATACCCACCTGCTGCAGGCTCAGCCACAGACATGCAAAATGCATCCATGCACATACAGTACGCATGCACACGCCCACGCTCTGACCTGAAATGACACTGCTCCTACCTGTACAAACTCTCACTGATCAACCATGACACTGTGTAACACACACGCACGAACGTGCGCACACACACACGCACACACACAGAGAGAGAGAGAGAGAGGCGCGCACGCCACTCTGTGTGTGACTCTAACATGTTTCTCATTAGGAGTAGCTTAGCAATAAATAGCCCCGCCACAACACAAGCCTCTTTCACACATGACTGAGCAAAGTGTTACATTAAATTGGATTCTGGGCTCTACTTTAGGCTAACAACTTAATTATGAAATGTAGACGAATGTTTCACTTAAATGTGTATATTAGCGGGCTTATTGTCTTTCTCTCTCTCTTTCTCTCTCTCTCTCTCTCTCCGTCTCTCTCTTCACTCATCTCTTCTCTCACATCCATACACATTACACGCACACTCAGTGCAAGAAAGACTGCATATACAGTACATACAGTACATGCCTGCACACACAGACATCTGCAAGACCAAGACCACACACAGTTAAATGCATGCTATGGCTGTAACAACATACAAAAGCACAGGCAGCACGCACGCACGCACGCACGCACGCACGCACGCACGCACGCACGCACGCACACACACACACACACACACACACACACACACACACACACACACACACACACACACACACACACACACACACACACACACACACACACACACACACACACACACACACAGTAATTCAATTCAAGTGAGTCACTCATTGGCATAATGTTACATTGCCATGGCGTCTAAATGTAATGGGGATTCCGGCATTCAACAGCTAATGAATATATAAAATGACTGACACCAGTTCCAGGCACTGCACTCCTAGGGCACATATGGTCTCATCTCTGTCACCTTTGACTTTCTTCTCACTATCTCTTATTGTTATTGACTAGGCGACAGCTTGCTGGGAAGGGAAGGTAATCGGATGACCCTCTCTTTTACTCCTCCTCTCTCTCTCTAGCTCTCTCTCTCTCTCTCTCTCTCTCTCTCTCTCTAATCCCAGACGTACTGTGAGGTAACCTGCTTTTCACAGGGACCACTGCAAAGCGTCTATACTAAAATAGACCACAGTGACAGACAGACAGGACTACTTGTTGAAAATAAGTGCTAAAAACGGAAGGAGAAGGAACTCCCCTCATTTTATCATCACACATTTACTTACTATGGCGACGGTTAGCTGTGCTTATTGAGACAGTAGGTAGGATTGCAGGGAAGACTGTTAATTCCTAATTGATTTTTCGGCCATTTCTAACGACTTTCCAGCTAAATACAGAAAGTGTACTCACAGAACTGCAACATATGCTATAGTAGGCTACGACTAAAAAGTACTACTACTTCCTATAAAAATATATAATAAAAATATAAATACTACTTCCTATAATTAGGCCTACGTCCTTCAACAAGGTTGTCAAGTTGTCTTGAAAGCAAGCAGACCGCATGTTCTTTGCCGTTTAGCAACACGTCTCCTCCAGTCTAGATCAGAACCAAGGACAGCGATTTCGCATTGAAAACACGAAAGGCACCATCGCTCTAAAAAATCAGGAGTCTTCAACGTTTTTCAGCGAAGGACCCCCAGTTGACAGAGAGATGAAGCAGGGACCCCCACTACATATTTTATAGAATTGTGTTGCAGATTCAACTTTTTCATAGATTTCATATAAGTCATGTTAATGTGTATTTTCAGACAGATAGCCACTTAAACCCTCAATAACAAAATAAAAGAACAGACAAGTACAAGTTTTGGTCTGTTCTTCTTTCCCTCTACACCAAACCTCTTAGCCGAAAATAGCAGATCTACAAGCTCACAACAATCTGCTATTTTCAGCTAATGTTCCCCTCAGAATAGGGACGATAGGGATCAAGTGGTTCATGTAAAAAAATGAAAGAAAAAAGGTCCTATCACACAACAATTTGCCTGCCCCCCCCCCCCCCCTGTAGTAACTCTGAGGACCCCCTACGGGTCCCGGACCCCCAGTTGAAGAACCCTGCACTAGTCTAAATGATGTCCCACACGATCGTATTTAAAGCATGTATATGCGGGCGTTTCTATTCAGATGCAACAGTTATGTCACAAAAACAATTACACTTAAGAGTCTCCGGAAAGTCAGCGAAAATTGTCTCATTCGTCGCTTCCCCCGTTAATGACGCGACGTTTCTCTATAGGAACCAAGAAAACAAAACTAAAAATACCAACTGAATTAGCCTTGTATCAAGATGTGTAGACATGTATTTTATCGATTTTTACATTTCTATATCATAAGATACGAAAGTAAAAGTCAGCCTCGATAAAACATACATCTATGATAGTCTTTATCCAAGGCTACAACTGAATTATAAAGCAAGCGGATCTGGACTTACCACGTTAGTCTCGTTGAAGCCATAAGCTTGACATACAAATCCACTTGTTTAGATACTGTTGTTGGCGTGTCTCGGCCGGGACAAGGAGGCACATATCCCGGGGAGGAATCCACGATCCAGCCCCATACGCAACACTTTCACGGAAAGTAAGACCCCGTCGGGGCTCCTATCCTCGTTTTCACGAGGAGACGGGTCAGAAACAAAATGAGCTTTTATCACCTTCAACGTGCAGGGGGGAAAACAACTCTGTCTACTGATCTCGCCTATAAAACGATCTGTTCGCCGTCGTAGTGAATAAGGTCCGCTCTGGAACTTGCTATCTAAGCCGAAAGTGAGTGCCGTATGAGCCGAGGCAGCTGTAGTGTTGGAAGACAGAGTAACAGTATCTTTCCTCTCTAGTAGCCTATTCCCCTCGAGTGACTGATCTCTCGACCAGAGAGAGAGGGAGAGAGGGGGGGGGGGGGGGGGAGCGCGAGAGAGAGAGAGAGAGAGAGAGAGAGAGAGAGAGAGAGAGAGAGACGCGCAGACAGAGAAGAAGGCAAAAGCAATGGTGATCTCTGCACCATCATAATCTCATTATGTCCACGGCAAAAGGCAGGTGGCTTAATCGGCTGCAGAATTCATGGGCGGGTTGTTTGGGCCAGTGGCTGTAGGCTACTAATACACTATTATATCTGCCAGTATCTCTAGCCTAAAGTACTTCTACCTATGCTCCAGTCCCTCTATATGAGTAGGATACCTATGCCTACATGTCTAAAATGTATACTGTTACCCAGTGGTGGAAAAAGTACCCAAATGTGTTACTTAATTTTAAGTAAAAGTATCAATATCTAAATTTACTTGAGCAAAAGTAGTGGTATCAAAATGTACTCAAAGTAGCCTACCAAAAGTAGAAAGTACTCTTTATGCTGACTGTCCCGTTTCACAAGTTTTCAAATGTATAAAAATCTTTTGAAAATGGCAGATCTACAAGCAATGCACTGTGAGCTTGTAGTAATAATAATCAAAATCTACAAAGTAACTAGTAACTAAAGAAGTTTTCAAATAATTGTAGTGGAGTAAAAGTACAATATTTGCCTCTGAGATGAAGTGGAGTAGAAGTAAAAGTACTGAAAATTGGAAATACTCCAGTAAAGTAAAAACACCTCAAAATTGTACTTAAGCATAGTACTTGAGTAAATGTATTTAGTTACTTTACACCACTGACCTGCCAGTATCTCTAGTACTTCTACCGTTGGTCAAGTTCCTCTGGGTAAATGTATAATGTTAACCTCTTCATCTAAATACCAAGTCTGAAGTATGTGCTATGCAGTTTAAGAGGGCTGTCAGTGGCTACAGTGGCTCTAGTCTAGAGAACTGGAATGTGTCATTTTGATGCAGAAGTCATCATTTACAGCCCCATTTTTCAGTGGAACTGTTGGTTCATTGTATCACAAATGATTGCTCTGAGGTGAAATTCCCCAGCAAATCAAAGATTGAAGCAGTGATAATTTGTTTTAGGACTCATTGTATTTCCCCAAATTGCATCTATCCCATAACCCCAGAGGGTCATTGGGGCAAAAAAATGTAACTATTTAGAGAAGCAACAGAATTTTTTCACAGCAGCCATAATAACATAAATAGTTGTGTAATGTTACTTCCTTCACAGGTGTTACCAATGATAGTTAAGGTCAAGGTCGTCAAACAGGTCAAACTGTCAGGGTTGGTTCATTGGAAATGCTCTGCACAACTAAATGGAACAGAGCCTTAATTAGGACAGTTTAATTGGTAACGCCTGTCAAATATGTAACATTATACAACTATTCATGTCAATATGGCTGCCATGAAAAAGGTCTACTATAAGGTATTGGCTTGTAAAAGGTACCGATCTTACTGTCAGAAAATAATCCGAAAATTGTGGACATCAGCCAGTCAAGCTGGTAAAAAGGAGAACCACTTAAAATCCCAAACTGCAAAATAGATTTACCATGCCAAAACAGGTGTCCCTAATTTGGGCATATCATAGGCAATACATGAATAAATAAATCACTGCAAGCAGCCTCAAACGAGGCATGAGATATGCCTGTTCAAAGTTTGCATTTTCAGTTGTGTAGTAGCCCACTTTTGATCAATTGGAGTAAGATTTGCCTCAATGTTACTTGGCACTACCCTCTACTCTACCATATTGCAAAGTTTAGTAGAAATTGACACAGCAGTTTACAGGCAGAACAATAATTTTAATTAATCTACAACATTCATGGAGGCTTCATTTCACAACATACAAACTTTTCATGAAGAGGCATTTTAGATATTGGTCCATAGAGTGTAGAAAGATTTGCACAGATTGCAAAAAATCCCAGGAGGGGTAGTGATTTAAGTGTTTTTCATTAAATTCAGAATGGCACAAGATCTAAGAGGAAGAGCTCATGGGCCACAGTAACAAATTTGTTTCTCATGAGGAGAGGCATGTGTGTAATGAAGTTTCATGGATGAAGGTCAAACAGTGCATGAGTTATGCCTGGTCAAACTCTGCAATTTCAATTGATTCCAATAGTGCCAATTGGGACTAAGATTTGTTTCTTGGCATGACCCTCTATTATTCTGCCAAGTTTATAAAAAGCAACTGTGCGGTTATGCCAGAACTGTGAAAAACGGCAGAAGAAGAAGAAGAAGAAGAGTACAAACAGATACAAACAAATTCTGTGTTTGGCCGCCAAAAAAATTGAAACAATTTTCCAAATGTTCATACATTTTCTCAATTCTTTCACGATACTGTCATACGACAAAGTATAATATAGGGCTTAAGTGGTTAGTCTATCTGCAAAGTAGGTAAATAATAAAAAAGGGTGAGCTTAAGTTAAGTTTTGTGACACTATACCATTTAACATGGATTTATTATTTTTTCAAGTTTAAAGAAAGGGCAAAAGGTCAATATTTGACCATAATACTGTTAGTTCTACATATCCATAGATCAACATTAAAACACATTGAACTGACACCAACAAGATGCCTTCTCAAACACTATCAGCCAAGTCAAGCTCTTAATTTCCAGTATCTAAGCTTTTGATTGTAAGATCTAATTGGGAAGACCAGTCAAATACACTATAAAGGGTTCATTCTAGAAACAAACTAGAAAAAGTGCTCCTCGGAGCACAGGTCTCCGCCAGGTCAGGTAGGCTATTGTGGCCTCCTGGTGGCGCTATAATAGGCCAACGTGAAAAGGGTGCCATTTCTTCTTAGGCCTTGCACGACAATCGGACACTGACTGCATTCATGATTTGAGAAATTTTGTTAAAAACATGTGTTTCGCTAAATTAGACCTGTTGGTGGCGCTATAACAGGCCAATGTTAAAAGGTTGGCATTTGTTCCTCAACATAGTGTGAATGTGCGTGCAAAGTTTGAGCGCAATTGGACGGTGCGTTCAGGATTTGCAGAATTTTGTTCAAAACAAGCCAATAATGCAAACTTTAGATGTCAATCTTAGCCAATCAGTATGGAATATGAAAAATCAAACACATCCGTCGTGATCACATGACTATAGAGATCATGTGTACCGATTTGCGTGAAATTTGGATAAAATTGGAAGGAGTAGTATAAAAAAATGTGTTTTACACAAGTCGGCCTCCTGGTGGCGCTATAAAAGGCAGATGTGAAAAATGCAGGTCAAAGGTTTTTCCTTGACCTATAGGGAGTGTGCATACAAAGTTTTACACAGATCGGTGCAATTATAGGTAAAAACACGAATCGGCCTGTTATAGCGCCACCATGAGGCTGATTTGAACATTTTCAAATGTTAGTTCTTCCTCGGCCTAATGGGAATGTGCGTGCAAAATTTCAAGGAAATTGCATGCTGTGTTCATGATTTGAGGCATTTTGTTCAAAACGGTGCACTCCTGCAAACTTTGGAAGGCATTTTTAGCCAATCAGGATGGAATATGAGAAATCTGAAAGACCCGTTTCGTTTAATGACTATAGAGATACTGTGTACCGATTTGTGGGATTTTTGGACAAAATCTGTAGGAGTACTGTCAAAAAATGTGTTTTGCACAAATCGGCCTCCTGGTGGCGCTATAACAGGCCCCTGTGAGAAATTTGGGGCAGAGGTTCTGCTCTGGTATCCAGGGACTGTGTGTGCACAGTTTGGCTGCGAGCAAGCCAACGGTGCCGGAGATTAGCTGTACACAGACAGATCGAATGACGGACACACGGACGGACGGACGGACGGACGGACGGACGGACGGACGGACGGACAGGGGGTAAAACATACTCTCTCGCCATGCCTTTCGGCCTGGCGGAGACAATAACTTTAATGCCAAACCTTGCTTCTTTACCAGCCTGTCTGCAAACGCACATAGATTGGCTACCTACAGTAGGTTTTGGTGGTAGCCATGTAAGCTTCTGATAGAAGCTTTACACAGCAAGGATTCTGTCTAGATTGCTTGGTTACCGATTGTAACACCTTACAATTTACAATTTACACCTTGCAATTGTGCATCAGACTCGACAACTGTTCAACAGCAATACTGATTGGACCCCTTTACATCAGCGATTCTGTTTATAACTGATTTGTAACATCAGCGATTCTGTTTATAACTGATTTGTAACATCAGCGATTCTGTTTGGACTGATTTGTAAAATCAATTCTGATTGGATGGATTTGTTATAGTGATACTGACTGGGTGTTTATGTAAAGACAATGGGTGGCTTTGTAGTAGAGATTTTGATTGCATGGTTAATAAGGGAGAATCAGATTGAGTTGTTGAATTGTGAGTGGACTGCTTGGTAACCACGGTTTTGATTGGATGCCTTTATAAGAGTGTGGTGCATTTAATGCCAGAGATAATGTCTTAGTTCTTTTACCGGTAGTAGAGTCCCGTACACTCTGGACTCTGTATTCAGAGCACGGGCCTTCTACCTTTAATGCTATAGCCAAAGATAGGCTCCATGACAACATCATATTCAATGAGCAGCACTGAAAAGACATCAGCTGAGATATAGAGGCCCAAGTTACTTGGCAACAATCATGGAGCAGAGTGGCATGGCTGTGATAATACTCCCTGGGGGGAACTGTCTTTATCAGAGGCTCTGGTTACTCGCAGCTAATAAAAGGTGGGTTGGGGTAGGGCGAGGAATTTGCGTTATTCAATGGTTTACATTATCTACTGACTACTTCATTGTGTGATCTGATGAGATCGTTCATGTGTTAGTAACAGTTACTATTGGGGGTGTAATGTTCACAACAATGGAATATAATGCACATGAAACCTATCCCTCCATTTCTACCTACTGATGGCATACATTATGCATACAGTACTTGACCAGCCCAGGCGCAGAATGACAGGTCGGATGTTAGGTCGTCTTTATACTATCTTTTACATTGTTATCCTATTTTAATTAGTGTTACCCTACTACTTATTCTGTACATGTTCTCTGCTCTTACCTGTATCTTTGTTTCATCCTTACTATGGTGCTGTTATGACAACTGAATTTCCCTGTGCAATGCACCGATAAAGGTCAGATCTAAATGATCGAATTCATGGTTTGATTTGATACAATACAGTGGTGTCATCGTAAGGTATATTTTCAATACAGAAACAAAGGAACGCCATAGTTAATTGCTGTAGAAAAAAAAAATCTTAAGAGGACTGCGGCATTCTAAAAGTCAGTGAAAGATACAAACAGTGCAGGAAGGTGACTTTGGTAAAACAAAAAAAACGACAGTACAAAGTGAAGTCACGTATTGATTTCTCTGACTCATGAAGCCCAACTGTGAATATTTATTAATGTGTTGATGCAGAGTCAAATAAGATGAAAAACCAAGGCACTCTCCTAAAAAAGTACAAAAAAAAAAGAAGCTTTAATGTAAGGCTAGTTCATCATTGAACGGGTAAAAATCAAGCCAACATGTTTCGACCTCACTGCTTGCCCTTTTTCAGAGCAAGCAGAAAGAAAGACACCACACAAACAAGCCAATCACGTATATCCATAGGTACCATTAGCTCAATAACCCTCAACTGTGGAACAGGGGATGGCTCCGATACAAAACCATAGGATACAGAGTTATATTATACCTCTATGATACAGATAGAGAGAGTATAGAATAGAGATACTATCCCATCGCCCGAGAGGATGTTCAAATGCACGACTCAGTCAGGGAACAAACTGCCAGTTCAGTGAGTTAAATAGCGGACAGTAGAAGCTACTACTGAACAAACTAGTGAACGAATAATTTTAGTGAACTGTACTGAATAATTTGGAACACTGAAAATAACGAGTGGTGGGGTCAGAGCTTAGCGACAGGTGTGTGTGTGTGTGTGTGTGTGTGTGTGTGTGTGTGTGTGTGTGTGTGTGTGTGTGTGTGTGTGTGTGTGTGTGTGTGTGTGTGTGTGTGTGTTGCCTGGAGAGTCTCACCGGGGCAATGAATAGTAAACTTGCATGGCAACATTGTTTTTCTTTGGAAGAGGGAGGGGTTGTATGTGTTGTGCCTTGTCTTGTCTCACTTGACTGCCTTGTTTATTTATTTATTTAGTTATGATATTTTTAGGGATTTTTCCAGCATTTGTATTGTATTGTATTGCGAAACAGATTCAAACTTGGGTTCCTTGTGACTCACAAAAGAGCATATCGTTGCTGTCAGGTGGAAACCGTGCCAACAACCGATACTTTTCAGGAAATAGAAAACATAACCTATGTGTTTCAATGGATCCAATGTAGTTATCATTTCGTCACAAGCTCTTGTTAATATTTCTCAGTGGTTAAATATGAATTAATCCCACAGTCAAAATAGCGAAAACAGCAGATGGTGAAATTGAGAACTGAACATTCCAATGTTGTTTTCACAATCGCTACCAGACTGGCTATTAAAACGTAAAGGCAGAATTAAAGGGTCTAGAGTTGACCCTGGATAAATGCCAATGGATATATGAATTAATATACATGGAGTCTATCACATGAGTATTAATGATCAACAGTCTATCAATAGTTATGAATGAATATATCTTATTGATCAACAGTGAATATATGAATATTATCTAATACAGTCTATCAACAGTCTACATCAGGGGTCTTCAACAATTTACAGCCCAAGGACCCCCTATCTGAGAGAGAGATGAAGCAGGGACCCCCACTACATATTGTGTAAAATTAGAGATTAAACGTTTTCATAGATTTCATAGATAGTTGGATTCATGCTAATGTGTATTTTCAGATAGTTAACCTTCTAAACCCTCAATATCTAGTCAACTTGACAATCGGTTCTGTACTTGATCAGCTCTTTTTTCCCTCTACACCAACTCTCCGACGATAGCAGATCTACAACGCCTCGCAACGCAAGGCGTTGTGAGCTTGTAGATCTGCTATGTTCGGCTAATGTTCAACAAGATTTGGCGGACCCCCTTGTAGTGACTCTTAGGACCCCCTAGGGGTCCCGGACCCCCTGTTGAAGACCCCTGGACTACAAGAATGAATACATGAATATGCTATTATGGTCTATCAACAAGATACTGCTAAAGAGTAAAAAGAGGGGTTCAGATCAGATCTAGTTCCCACTGTGATCTTACCTGCTTGTCCATCTGCTCTGCTCTGTGGGATTACACTAAATCCTGTTGAGCTCTACTGGGTAATAGCAGCCCACATCAGCAGGTGAGGATTTCTTATGACAAAACCAACAGAAAAAGATAGAGTTGTCTGTGCCAACTATGGGTGAATGCATGGTGACACTAGACAAAACAGAGAAAAGATTTCCACATTCAAGCCACTAAATCAGATTGTTGGCCTATCCAGATTAGAATCAGACTGACTTTTGGAACGATCCAGATTGGAATCAGATTGTCTGAACACCGAAAGAAAACCCAATTTTTTTTTGCTAATCAGATTTGAATCACACTCCTTAGCCTTGTTCAGCCTGCATTGAAACCAATCCGACACCAATCTGAATAAGAAATCTGATTTGGGCTGCCAGTCTGAACAAAGCCTTAACCCATTAAGACCCCCAGAAAAGCAAAGATTTGAGTTACAAATGTTCGCTTTAAAAATATATATATATTCAAAGATTTGCACATATTTTCACAATTTTTCAAATCGTGAAAATGGTGCCACTCAATAAGCTTGTAGATCTGCTATTTTTCAATAGCCAAAGAAATCTAAAATGACACAGATGCGTTACCGGTCTTAAAGAGTTAAAATGGCTGACTTGATTGCATTGCAGCAAGTCATTCTGTACATATGATCTTGAAAAGACAGACCACTACAGTGACCTGAAGGTTGTCTCTTGCCTGGAACTGGAGCAACCCCTAAGCTAGTTCAACAAGTCAACTCCGGTTGCACTGCTAGTAGACACGTGATACATTCTTCTCACTGCAACACATATCCAACACCCCTTTTGTAATAAGAAGGTCTACTTAAGCTGTGAAAAGCACTGGGCACTGCTCATAATTCTCTCTCCATGTACAGCATGCTGCTGCTCCACTGCTCAGGTTGCAACCATTGCTGCTACAATTGCTGCTGCTTACCTTTCCTGCATTTCATCACCCGGGTCTCCTGCGTGGGAAACAGAACATCTACACTAGGTCTAGAGGGAATCCCCCCCTTGGCCAGAGGAGATATTAGGACTTTTGGGCTTCAGGCTGAGCTACTCCGCTATACCAGCATCCATCATGTAGGCTCTGAATCTAGATTACCCTGGGGGAAGTTTACTATAGCCATTCCCTGGTCTCTTGTTTGTTAAGCAAACAAAAAAACTAAAAGAAAAACTAATCTCTCTCCCCCTGCCTCTGATGCTATGGGAAAGCTGCTGTGTGAACATCAAAACTAATGGAGACAGCAGATACAGTAACCACCCGCTGTGTGTAAGCACACACCGCGAGGGCCCCACACTCACGTCGTCTCACCCCTGTAAGCCGGTGCCGCACAGTGGGAGAGAGAGAACCAGGGGCCTGCAGGAGATTTTCACAGTCAAACTAAAGTACAAAGCAAAGTCACGTATCGATTTCTCTATAAGCACCGATATGACTCATGAAGCTCCACTGGGAATAAAATATTAATGTCTTTGATGCATCTTTACTGTCGCCGAGGAGTTTGTGGAGCTGGTGCCGAGGCATTATGTAGTAGGCCTTGCAAGAGACTGAAAAAGGACAATGCCAGTGTAGTATCCAAAACGGTTACCGGTAATTGTATTACCGTCAAGGGACGCCGCAAGGGGCTGTGCTTAAACATTTCTTTCAATCACAATGGTCAAGTACTTTTTCTCTTCCCAGAGATGTAGTGGAGTCAAAAGTACAATATTTGTCTTAGAAATGTAGTGGAGTGAAAGTATCCAAAAATACAAATACTCACGTAAAGTATAGATGCTACAACAATGTACAGTACAGTACTCAAGTTAATGTACTTTGTTACTGTCCACCACTGATGGTAACCTCTGTGAGCTTGTGATATCACAGGGCGATGTCAGAGTGTGACATCATCAGTGACACCCACCAGCAAGGTTAATATAACTGTGTCCGCGGGTACACCAATGAGCCAAATTTAATATAAGATACACTGACAGAATCCACTTAGTTTGCACTCGTTTATGTGCTAAAAGTCTGACTTTGAGACCTGTTTCACAGTGCTATTTTGGATGATCAATTTTATGGAGCATCTATTGAAGATATCTCACAGATATTTGGAGTTACGTCATCGAGTCCCTAACCTCAGAATAAAAACAAAAATTTCAATACATTTATAGTAAGCATGATCATCATATGGAAGAAAGCTTATCGCCGTAACGTGTCCGTGTCATTAATTAAAAGTACCAGAGGGACTTGGTCTTTTACATTGAGTGTTGTTGAGCCATGCACCCGGACAACTATTGTTTTAAGGACTGAGTTGTGCGCGTTTTGCTTCTTCAATACATTTATAGACCATCAGGCTTCGGATTATAGACATGTCAACAGTACCATGCGGACACTTGCTCCATCATAGTACGGTTCGTACCACAGGCGTGCTGAAAGGGCATTGCATGCTTGGACTCTGCAGGAGGAAAGCTATTTTTCCACACATGACAAAGTGTGATATGCAAAGTCAGATTTTGACCGATCTGGCCCGTGGCCTAAAATTAGTTTGACACCCATGCTTAATACTGAGCAGATGCCAAAATCAACTCTGCATAAATACTGCCATTCATTTTCTGTTTCATTTGAGTTTTCTGACTGAAATAAATAGTAACTTGAAAAAGTGCTCCTTGGAGCACAGACTACGCCAGGTCAGGTAGGTTAGTGTGGGCCAGCAATGTTCGGAACTCGCCAATCAGGCTGGAATGTAAAAAATCGGACATATCGGAAAATCAGATGCTTTGAAACATTTTAGAACATTTTTAAGTGCCATTTCTTCCTCGAACTAGTGGTCAGAATCGGTCAGAATTTATTGAGAGGATAGCCCCTTGAGATGCAGCACCTATGCACACACGTAAAACATTACAATACAAGTACACATTACACAATACACACATGTACAGATATGATTAGCTTGCTCACCCTCTCCCACCCACACTCCCAGCCCTCAACTAATTTTAAACAAAGAAATAGAATAGAAACAGTACTATGACCTGTATTAAAGTCAGAAATAAACGTAAGTACAAGCAGTGTTAAAAGCATGAACAGGTAGTTTCGAGATGTGAATACAAAGAAGTCTTGAAGCGGCCAAGAGAGGTAATAGATCTGAGAGAAAGAGGAAGACTGTTCCAGTCAAATGGAGCTTTGTAGTGGAATGACCTGCGTCCAACTACAGAAAATATTATTTGTGAGAATGTGTGTGCAGAATTTCACAGAAATTGCATGCTGTGTTCATGATTTGAGGCATTTTGTTAAAAACGGAGCACTTCTGCAAACTTTGGAAGCCATTCTTATCCAATCGGGATGGAATATGAAAAATCTGAAAGACGTTTCGTTTAATGACTATAGAGATACCGGAGATACTGTGTACCGATTTGCGCAACGTTCGGATAAAATCTGTAGGAGACTCAGGACTGTCAAAACCTTGGCCTCCTGGTGGCGCTATAACAGGCCCATATGAAAACTTTGGGCAGAGGTTCTGAATTGGCATCCAGAGAGTGTGTGTGCACAGTTTCGCTGCGGTCAAGCCAACGGTCCCGGAGATTGTCTGTCCACAGTCGGACATACGTACGTACGTACGGACGGACGGACGGACGGAGAGGGTGCAAAACATACTCTCTCGCCATGCCTTTCGGCCTGGTGGAGACAATTATTCATTGAATCATCAATTATGAGGGGACAGCCTTTCTTTTATCTCTTTATGTTTTCAATATGAGTTCTTAGGCTGTGTTCCCTTTTACACTTTATGATAAGCTAGCCCGTTTAAAGCAATTTACTTGCTTTACTTTACTTGGAATAAATATGACTCCCCTTTGCAGTATTCTGGTGATGACTATATGAGTAGTATATGCTTTCCTATCTAGGCGGCTGAAAATATGGTTTGACCCAAAAATAATTTGAACAAAAGGTTTCTCAATGGTTTATTGTAGTATCAGGTGTACTTAATAACATATCAAAAGTTTACCAAAATCTGATCATTAGAAATGTCAAATTTCCAAGATGGCCGCCACCAGTTCCTTAAAAGACCATTACCCCTTCATTATTTGCCCTACACAAGTCATTTTGGTGCCTAGCCCCATGTTTTGGTGAATTAAGAATCCAATTAGCATATATAAATAGGCAAGTGATTATTATAAGTACAATTATATATCAAAGCAATTGGTTATAAGCATATTTAGCAATGTAATTAATCACCTATACCTATACCTATATATGTAATTCACATCTGTTGAAACTTTAAAAATGTATTTGGATACCAATAAGGAATAAATTAATTATTACTGGGTGGTACTGTGACATTTGTATAAACATGGCTGCTAAGTGATAGACTGGGAATATTACACAAATCTTGGAAGACATTCCTTACAGAGATATGTCTTCACCAATGTGCTGTAAAAGTGTCCCGTTCCCAAACTGGGGTCCCCCAAATGATTTTGGGGGTCCCCAGATGGTTAGCTTTATGTGCAACATGGTTTTCTCACTCAACAGTAAACAAACCAACATACAGTATAAGTGTATACAGGGTATCTGCACATTTCTAAATTTACAATTTAAATACTCTTAAGACTCAATATTATCTCAAATATTAGGTAAGAAAGAGGCAAACATTGTGAAAATAGTACAAGCTGAGAACACTACACTCAGTAGGAAAGAAATGGCCACTTGTCTGGTCTATGGGGAAGATGGACTCTACAGTGGAGAGAAATGGCCCCTTATGGGCCAAGAGAGGATGTACAAGTCACCACAGAGCCAATCTCGGAACCCAGATTCAACTGAAAAAGGAAAAACAGCGACCTCTGTTCGTCCCTCCTCAGTTGACTCTGGGCCAATGCTAACGGGGGACC
Organism: Gymnoscopelus microlampas; assembly: GCF_963454915.1. Classification (NCBI taxonomy): domain Eukaryota; kingdom Metazoa; phylum Chordata; class Actinopteri; order Myctophiformes; family Myctophidae; genus Gymnoscopelus; species Gymnoscopelus microlampas. The sequence goes on along the minus strand of NC_139951.1, from coordinate 19,164,671 downwards.
CGTGCGCACGGAAACGGGGTTTAAGTCTGCCTTCAGCGCTCCACTTCCGGGTGATGCGACTATGATTTCATTCCCACTAACAATATTTCTACACGGAACACTAACACCACTTCTCCCAGAGAACATGGATCGTTTTGGTTATAAGCCCACTTGTTTCTATGATGAAAGAGTAAGTTCAAATGTGAATATCTTTCCGTGGTTTTGTCTGCTCCGCGGACGCTATTGTTAAATTAGTTTCCGGTAGTTTCCAGTAGGGAAAGATCGACGGACACGTGAATCCCGCCCACTACATTTGATTGGGTAAAGCGCAGCCTGCTTCCTGATCTGAAGGCACGCCCACTCCCACACAATGTGTACACGTTAGGTCAGGACGAAGCTTCAGGACAGATTCTCTCACGCAGTGCAGAATCTGTTCTTGAGAGATTATCACAGAGCTATCACAACATGCAGTGGCGTCGTTAGGGGTGGGCTTCGGTGGCTATAGCCACCAATGTTTTATCCAAAGCCACCAATAAAAAAAATAAAAAAATAAAAAAATTAAAAGTTTTTTTTTATTTTTTTTATTATATATCTATCACCCTAACCTAACCCTACCGCTAACCCTAAAACCGAAATAAAGTAAAAAAAACGGGGGGAAAAGCACCCAAATCCCAAAAAGTGCCCGTTGCCTGCGGGGCTAAGCCCCCGACCTAGTAGAGACCTAGCGACACGTCTGACAACATGTATCTAGTGTCTTCTACTGGGTGTCTAGGCAGGGGTGGTGGAGGAGTGTGGCGTGGATAAGGTTCAGATTTGCTTGTCACAGACATCTCCTTATTCCTGAGACTAGTAGTTGTGTGAGGTTTTAGTGCAAAATTAATTTCACATGTCCTTATTTTGTGATTGGTACTGCTGGCAATAAGCTTGAACCCAGATCTCTTTTTCTGGATAATTTTAAGAGTAAGAAGGTACGTATAGGGGACAGCCCATCACGCCCTGGGCTCCAGTCTCCCCATAGAATCCCAATCTAACGGACCCCCACGCCCATAAGGGGCCAACAAACAAGCATTGCTTTCGGCATACACCATTTTTTTGTTCTGGAGCTGTTCTGGAGAGGGGAGAGGACGCTCTGAGCCATAATGATAAGTCACTGGGAGCCCCTGGGAATATTAATGGTCAGCCACCACCGACTCTCCTGTGAGCCAGTCCGACATAGACACCCTTGTCTGCCTGACACACAGTCATGCACCACCACGTGGAGGTTTTACAACCACCACTATGGGGGGGGGCGACCCTCCTCACTACCTGTGCCAACTCACGAGCGCCTACCTCGGACATATGAGCCAGCCAGACCCGCCAGGAGGTCCATTTGGGACCAGCATACATAGGGACACGATGGAGGTTGGAGGTTTTGCACGTGGGACATGGGGGAGATCAGAAGCTCAGGGTCTCCTTGCCTCCTAACTTTGCTCTTCTGCGCTCCAAGTGCCCCGGGAGCAATCCAGTGACCCCCATACTCCCCTCTACCCACCTGAGGGGAACCCTAGGCCCACTATACTCTAGGCCAGACCCACCCCCCATACTCCCCTCTGTCTAGGCACCCAGTAGATACTCGGTTCTCGGACAGCTTTACACTAACCTCCATAACCACCCCCACCCCTCTTTGCACACTCACACTGATTGCCTTCCTAATGTGTTAAAAGGTTCTATAAACATCTATTTAATGTTTTTTCAAAATCTTGTGTCTACAAGATGACACTGCGCGTCCATGAGTAAAATAAATATTCTCGTGTATGTGGGGGAGGAGTTATGAAGTTCCTGTGGGGTGAGTAAGGGGAAGGGTGCAGAGATATTGGTTCAAATGCAAGACATTTTCTGGGGTCAAGTCAAAGATGAATTTAGTTTGGGCTAAATTTGATCCACAGAGCTATCCAAAACCTTTCAATATTAAAAACAATACTATCTATCAACTGACCATATTCTCTGCCACCACCTTCTGAATTACTGCAAGTTGTGAGTACTAGTTTTGTTGTGTTTTGAGGATATCTTGAAGCCTTGTTCCAGTAAAAAAGAAATATAAGTAGTTGAACATTTATTATATAATTAGTTAAGTTAACTTGAAACGGGTGACCATTTCAGAGGGTTTTAATGGGGTCACAAACAAAATATTGGATTTCACAATGATCTAATTGTATATTTGCAATTTGTCCAATGGATTCCCAGGCCCCCAAAACATGGGGTTAGACACAAAAAGTACTTGTCTAGGATAAATAAAGAAGGAGTTAGGCTGTTTTAATGATTTTTGTGGCATCTTGGACGCCATCTTGAAAATAACACCTTTCCAGTGGGCAAACTTTGGTAAACTTTTTTTTTTTAGTATGTTATTCAGGACACCACATACAACAAAAAACAGTTGAAAAACCTTTTGTTCAAATTTTTTTTAGGTAAGGTGCTTTTTTTTCATATATTCAGCCGCCTAATCATTCATAACAACGCTGGTCAAAACTGTCCTTGAATTGTTATTGCCTACTGCATAATGTGTTTTATTAATTATTATTATGAATTATTAAATTCAAAGTTTCTGCCACAGCACAAGATGTAGCTAAAGTTATTGGAGGTAGATGGAAAGTCATTGAAGCCACTGATGATGGATACAAAAAAATGAAATAAAATCATTGGTTGGTGGTTCTCAAACATTTTCATAACAAGGACCCGGACTAGGTGCCGCGCTATGAGCTTGTATATCTGATATTTTTGAATAGTCAAAGTACAAAATATGGCTAATGGGGTTAAAAACATTGTGACGCATTATTAACTAATTTTGCTGGGGAAGATTGATGAAAGATCAATCTTGGGGGGAAGTCCCCCAAGGACCCCTGGGGGTCCCCAGACCCCACTTTGAGAACCAATGTGCTATACATCTAAAATAATTAGTATATAATTACATCCTAAGACCTTTTTAAAAGCGTACGTTGCCTATTATTCCTACAGGACCGCGGCTGCCAGCGTCATCAACCAACCAAATGTGAAACCAACCAACCTTGAGTGGCAGAATATATGATCCACAGGTCTACTGTAGCTATACAACTATGTTCTGTCTGAAAAAAGAGTAGCAGAATCGACTCAAGAGGACAAATGCATTGAACATTTAAAAGTCAAATTCAGAAATAGAATTGAATCAATGTCTAGACCTTTGTCTGATTTTGAGAAGCGAGAGAGAGAGAGAGAGAGAGAGAGAGAGAGAGAGAGTGAGAGAAGACAGGGCTGTCACGATTATGACATTTTACATGATGCTTATTGTCACACAAATAATTGCGATTAACGATTTACTTGTGTTTTTGACGTTGAAAACTGGAACAAATGAATAAAAAATACATTTCTGTTTGTCTTTTAGGCTTTGAAGTTGCACCTGGCAGATATGACTAATGACCTAAATTACAAAGAAATTACTGACATATTTAATAAGTTTATACTTTAAAAAAAACATTAATAGTGGAAATAGACGATCAAGCATCACAACGCGTTGTGAGCTTGTAGATCGGCTATTTCCACTATTCTTTTAAGTTTTTAAAAATATATGAACATTTTTCAACTTGGAAACGATTATGCAAAATAAAAATAATCTCAGATAATTGCGATTAGGTGATTATGTAATAATTGTGACAGGACTAGATAAAGGCTGGGTAAACAGAGCACAGAAGGATAGACAGGCAGAGAAAGAGAGAGTAGCAGAGAGGAATAGAGATGGGATGAAAGAGAGAGTGATAGGGAACTAAATAAAGATAGAGAGGAGCCACAAGTAACGCTTAATTTCCACAATAGCGGATCTACAAGCTCAAAACGTTACACATCACAAGGTATTTTGAGCCTGTAGATTGGCTATTTTTTGGTGCACGACTACGTCATACGACGAGCTATGAATCTGGCTTAAGGAGAGAAAGAGATCACACAAGAGAGAAGCAGAAATAGAAACAAAGGCAACAGAAACATTATGATGAGAGAGCAAGTGAGAGAGGGGAAGATAAAAGGAAATGTCTCTATTTATCCAACCTTCCATCATTAAATCCATCCAGGGCTGGAGCCCTTCCTAGTTCATTTGATGCAGCAGATGTTAATAGCTTAACGGGGCCAGGCAGTAAGTGTTTAATTAGGTCTGGGGGAAAATGATTTATTCAACACATCTGGGACCATAAAATAAAACTCTCTGGACTCTGTCCTTTACAACTCCCAGGATTCTAAATAAAGCCACCGTGGATTCTCTTTCAAACTTCAAAAGTAAAAAGTGTGGAAAGGGGGGAACCTTCCACAAATTGGACTCACTCAATCCTGTAGAAAATGTAATTTCTCTGAAAGGTCAAGTGTGGAATGAGAACAGTTGGGGAATGGTAGACTGACATACAGAAACCACATAGCAAATCACATTCACAAGTACTCTTAAGCCATTCAATCCGGAAACGCATCTACAAATGTCTTCTAAATCCTAACAGTTTTCTGAAAACCGTATGTTGCTGTAATATCAGTGGCTCTCAAACTTTTCTCATGTCAAGGACCACCTAAAATGATATGTATTTGGTTGCGGACCCCCATCTCAAAATATTTTGTTCCAGGGACACCCCAGAAGCAAAGATTTGAGTTACAAATGTTCGCTATGAGCTTGTATATCTGCTATTTTTGAATAGCCAAAGTATAAAATAATAGCTATTATCTAAAATGACACAGATGTGTTCCCAGATTGAATGGGTTAAACTGAAAAATGTGAAAAAGTGCATAATGGATCTTAGTGCTAGGCAAGTTTCACACTAGTAAATAATATAAGCAGTCACTCTAGTGTGACAATGCAAAGCATGTGTATTTAATACTGTGTAATATTGTCTTTTTTCATCAATCTTTAAGTATTGTTTTGTATGTTGTATTTGACAAAACAGGACAAAATGTAAAAAAGAAAACAGTGGTGGTGGTATCTTTTAGGGCAGCGGTCCCCAACCTTTCCTAGATCGAGGAAAAGTAAATGGTAAAAAGGCTTCCGTGTTAAGCAGTCAGATGGGTGGGCCGCGTGCATTTCCAGAGCATATGACCCGGCTTGGATCAGCGAAACTAAGGTAGTTTACTGTAAGTTTGTTTACAGCCTGACACTGTACATTTCCAAATAGGCTATACTGCAAAGCCACACTGCAAAACCCTCTGAATGTTAATTGAAGTCTGCGAGAGTACAAATGGACCCTCGGGACTTGACAGTGCAGATGAGGTTCTAGAGCCCATCACTAGCGGGATACATAGGTGTTTCTAAATGCAGCAGCCCCATCGATTGCTCATTCAGGGAGATTTATTTTGTTCTTCACTAGGAAACCTTTTTAGACAGGGCTTAAGGGCTTTACTAGCATACCCCAGTAACCCCAGGATAACTCAGGCCTTAGCCCTGGGAAAGTGAAGGCTCCGCAGTAGCACATTCTAACGTGGTCTAACCCCGACTATTGCCCTGGGTCTAATTAGCCCTAATCTGGGACAATATTAACCCCACATTTGCAGGGTTAACAACAGCACTCAAATTAATTGCAGTGTGAACAAGGCCTAAATTCAATATGAGAAACAGAGTCCAGAGGGAAGCACGCACATCCCCCAAAAAAATCATGTGCTGAACTAAAAACATTAAGAAGAGGAATGGAAGTCTGCTCACTGTATGTCAGCTCCCAGAAAACGTTTCAACCCTAGCGTAGCAGGTCTTCGTCAGGTCTGACCAAACAGCCTTATGTTTCCAAGGACGCATTTATATTTCTAGGAGGCAAGAATGTAGATTTTTTTCTGAAAGGCACAGATGTATTCAATACAGGAGTATTAACCAATACAGTGTCAACTGAGTTCACGTCGGCAAGTGCATTGTCACAATAGAGTTGCTATTAGAACGAAAAGTCTAAAAAATATATATATATTAGAAAATCAATGAAAATCTCAAAGTTAATGGTCGTAGTGGTAGGAGCATTACATTTTCTGGGAGCTGATACAGTGTGCGGACTTCCCTTCCTCTTCTACATTCAACAATATGAGCCAGCTCTAGGCTACAGGTTAAGGATGATAGTCTAAAAATGTGCACTGTCCTCCAAAAAAAACTTAGATGGTTGACATTTGGGCTTTGCTTTACTGTAGTTAAATATTGTTTAACCACTTAAACCCAATGTACTTACATTGACTGGAGTCCCCCATGGGCCTATAGATTTTCTACAATTTTCCTCTCTCCACCAAATCACCTGCATTTATGTTAACATCACAAGACTGTTCTTACCAGGAGCAGCCAGTATAGTATGTGTTACTCTCCACAACACCTTCAGATTGTGTTTTGTCATGTAAATAAATTAGCATGCACATCCAAACCATTTAAGGCACATCAAAATGTCAACCGCAAAATACACATCTATAGCAGTGAAAACTGTTGCGCTTCATTATTTCACCTATACAGTAAAGATCGACTACTGTATGTACAGTAGCTTGAGGTAGCTTTAGCCTTCCTGAAGGTATTTCATCAGTATGGCTTTCAATAGAGGGTTTTAATGTCTAACTGCTATTTCACACAATTACACCAGTGCTAGATTTACATAATCCTCTAGTAGGCCTATACCATGAGAAAAAGTGCTCCCAGTAGGGAGGCTACAGGTGAGAAGCACAGTACGTTTAATGCTGCACACAATAGCGCATAGATAAAAAATATATATAAATAAAAAACGCTTCATGGACATAGAACACAACAATTCGGATTCAATCTACACCGGGAACACATTTCAATTTCATTACTTACTGATTAAGAGCTTTTTGCTTCAAACACGCTATTGTGAGCAACATTAAACGGTAATTCTGTGTTACAGTTAATTGGCTTCCCACCAGAATTACATAATCTAAATGAACAAAGAACCATTGTACAAATGACTACGTGTTTTCCAACACAAAGCTTTGGTTTCACATGTTCAACATAATGTTTCAGAGAATTCAAAGGAGAGTTAGCATGCACATTTAAGGCATATGCACATGTGCCTTAATGTGCATGCACATGCACATGCACATGCACATGTGTATGCACTTAAATGTGCATGCACATTTAAGAGTCAGAGCTCTGCAAATTCAAAGGGGATTGGGTTCCCAGATTGGTGGAAGAGTGACAGGCAACAGGAGAGAGAATGACACGGAACAAAGGTCGTCGGGCTCGGGAATCAAACCCGCAACTCACTGTCATGCTGCAATAGAGCCTATATGTGGTATGTGCCTTAACCACTAGGCCATCGGTGCCCCAGTGATTGATTCCTACAAAATAAGGAACAAAGTGATTCCCTTATCAGTTCAATAAGGGACACGTCTTTTAGTTTCCAATTAAGGGACGATTCCTTATTTCAAGGGACGGTTGGCAACCCTAATATCAATGGGCAAAATGCTGTTTCCCCTACATTTCCACATCGCCTCAGAAAGATTACCCAGACAAAATACTGACACACAATCCTGGACACAGACAGGCCCTGGAGGAAAGCCAGTTCAATCAGCTCCAGGTCTGATTTATGCTCCACATGACTTCCTTAACAACAACACTACACACTAATAGCATGAACCCAAAGCTGTTTACAATGTGAATTGAAGATACCATGTGTGTGTGTGTGTGTGTGTGTGTGTGTGTGTGTGTGTGTGTGTGTGTGTGTGTGTGTGTGTGTGTGTGTGTGTGTGTGTGTGTGTGTGTGTGTGTGTGTGTGTGTGTGCGTGCGTTTTAAATCAGGCTTTGATTGCCTCACATTAATGCAGCCCAAACTCATTCAACTTCCAGAATGCACACAAGTTACAACACGCACATGCGCGCACACACACACACACACACACACACACACACACACACACACACACACACACACACACACACACACACACACACACACACACACACACACACACGCAGACAGTGGGCTCAGATTAACATAAACATGAGTGAGAGAGTGACCTACAACAGTGCCCTTGTTGCCAAAACAAACACTTTCATTACATCATGCAATGTTTGTGTATGAGCAGTGAGCGCGCGCACACACGCAGCTTTCTAGTATTCTGGAAATGTCTAATGGGTTCACCTAATTTAAATTTAAATGCCTGCATAGAATTGTCATTTTGTGATCCTATTGTCATTCACCCCTGTGACATTTTCAATGGCAGCGGAGGACTGGTTCATTAGCAGCTCTCATTCTCAATCTCTGACTATTTATAGGAGGGTGAGAGACTAATGGAAATAAACTCAAACTGTCAGGTCACACACTCACACTACTACAATAACTTATGCTCTCGCCCCCCCCCCCCCCCCCCTCTCTCTCTCTCTGTGTCAACACTTAAAAGACTATCAGGAGAAACCTTCAATAAACAGTGCAAGCACCTGCCACTGCATTGTAAGAACCGGGTCCTTACAGTGTGAATCACAAACTTGAACCGCATACAGTATGCCTCGGTAGCTCTGGATTTGCAGCTCTCCAAAATGACATGATTACTATCACATTAACCCAAGTCCAATGCTAGTCGCGTACGATGCAATTTGGGAATGCATGCCCGGCGGTTCTGGACAACTGAATCTCTGTATATATGCCTATATATGGGCATAACGGTAAGATCAGCGGTTCTGGACAACCACCAATTCGACCAACTCGATGCCAGACACCGCACTCCTTTGGGTCCTCAGTGATGTGGCGAGTGTGAAGTCCAGGGACGTGCACAGATAGACTCTAGGTGGTGCTAGAGCACCTGCCCTTTGCCCTCTTGACCAGAAGTGCCCTTTTGAAAAAAGGGCACAGCAGGGGTCTTCAACAGGGGGTCCGGGACCCCTAGGGGGTCCTCAGAGCTACTACAGGGGGTCCGCCAAATCTTTATGTGATATGATTTTTCTTTTTACCATAACCACTCGAAACCTAGCATCCCTTTTCTGAGGAGAACTTTAGCCAAAAATAGGAGATCTACAAGCCCACAACGCCTCGCGCTGCGAGGCGTTGTGGGCTTGTAGATCGGCTATTTTTGGCAAAGAGGTATAGGTGTAGAGGGAAAAAAGAGCAGACCAAGTAAACAAAAAAAAGTATAATTTACTTGAGCACCTGCCCCTCAAAATGTCTGTGCACGCCACTGGTGAAGTCGGTTGGTCGGACTTTTTTTTTGAGAAACGTGAACTACAGACGCACAGACAGACAGGCACACAGAGATTTGGGACATTTATAGAAGGATATATTCCGCTATAATAATTACATATGTTTTGAAAAATAAATGTTAGCCAGTAATTCATGAAAAGAGTTACAGTAGGCTAGACGACAATGACAGGGAACTTAATTGAAAGATACACTGAAAGTCCTTGAATTGACATAAGTGCATTAGCTTGTCCCCATGGGGTATGGAACCTCTGACAGGAGATGGTGTCAGCTGTCAATTATAGAGAATAGAAAGTGATGGGGGGAGATATGAGGTAAACGAACAACTCTATACAGTGCTCAAATACTGCATGGATTTGTGACTGTGAGTTTTGTCATAAGGATTTTTGGCTAATCATTTGATGAAACAATGAAATAAACCAAGAAAGAGAGAGCAACCAAGACTACTATTGATTGAATACTTTATTAACAGTTTGCAATTTGTACAGAGGTACGGTGTACAATGATTGTTAAAAGGATAACACAAAAAGCCCTAGGGGCTTGTTTCCATTGTGGTCCTGAAGACATACAATAATATACAATAATAAACACTAGTAGCAATGAACGTATATGTACAGTAAATATTGGGGAGGAGGGGTCATTTCTTGTGTTAAGCTTAGAGGGCTTTTCTAGGACCATTTACAAATTGCAGACAGGTTTTGAAGGAGGGTAAGGAGATAAACTTTATGATGTTTATTGGAATTGCCGAATCTGGGTTGAGTGAGATCAGTTGAGCTCCCTCTGGTGTTGTGCCTGTGTGTGTCTTTCATGTTATTGAAGTAGTCTGACAGGTACATAATAGTATCCCTGTTTCCTTGCGTATATTGAAGACCAGCCCCATTGCACGTTGTTTCCTTTAGGCTTTAGGGGCTGAAGCACAGGGCATCAACCTTGGGGGGGGCACCAAACGAAGGATAGAAAGTGAAAGAAGACTCAACTATCAGCGAAAAGCGCCGAAATTTAGAAGCAGCGGCTGCTGAAGGAACGGTGAAACGCGCCGGCGAAGCATCGATTTTCCACGCAGCTCCCCCGCCCCCCGCTGACAAAACGGTCCGGGGGGGGGGGCACCGAAACGGGTCGTAGCACCGGGCACCACGAAGGGTTAATCCGGCCCTGGTCAGGAGAAAGGAGACGCGGGGGAAAGAAAATCTCTCTGCTCACCAAAACAGTTAAAGAGAGATGTCCAAACACAGTGCAAGGCCGTTACTGTGGTCAGAATCACTGTAGCCTAATGTCTCATGTCCAACAGACATCAGTGATATCTTGACATCTGGCATCTCTTTTGACGTCCCACCTCTTAATGGGTTGCGTTGAACCAATGATATAGCATAAATACATTTGCAGCAGTTTTTATAATCATTTAGGGGTAGAAATGGGAGTGGATACATACTGGATACTGAATGATTTCTCCCAAATACCATGAAACTGGTGGGTCAAACTGCACAACCAATATGTCAATTTGGAGCTATGATTTGCTAGCCTGACACTCAGCCTGAATTTTCATTTCGTTTCACTCCATTATTCAGTCTCAATGCAGCCGATTGCTGAGATGGGGGCGTGGCCAAAGTTTTTTTTTTCAAAGACTCTTTGGCGATCGGTTCATACTGGATTGTCCCGATCCCGATTCGTCGTACAGATTTTCGAGGCTGAGACCTCCTATGAGAGCGTCACCAGACCAGAATCGCCTGAACATATTTTTTGAATGGGCGTGGCTAGCGATTCACGGGCTGGAGCCAGGCTAATGATTTGCTGCTTTCATATGAAAAAAAAAAAAAGCTAAAATGCTAGATGACTCAACCCCATTCAAATTTGGTCACATATGATCAAAACAAAAGGTACATGTTTTCCAAAAAAATGGATAAATACAGAACAATATCTTAATGTGGATGCTGCGCCAAAAAAAAGGTCATATAGACATTTCATTTTCTCCTATACGGAGGCAATTTTTGCTTTTTTAGGACACGATTATCAAGTGGTACTGGGGCAAGCACCGATTGTGCAGCCCAAACACTGCCCCCGGCAACATTTGCCAGAATCAGCGTAAAACCATTGACAGGCAGAGCAGGGCGCACGCCCATTTGAACCTCACCTTCAAACTACCCTGAATGGAGTTGAATTAAGTTTATTTACCGGCACCCGAAACAGATACAGAGGACCCTGGGTGAGTTTCCACAGAAAAAAGAAGAGCAGATGCCATGATAAATGGATCCAACGCTCCCATGAGTTACTATGGTCACTCTGGCACATTGCCATTACTACCAACTAGTGACACATCCTCTAGGCCCAACTAAACTGTAAATTGACACAGCTTAAAGCAGTCAGCTTCACATTATTGATCCCTTGTGCTTGTTCCATGACTTGAGCACAGCACGGTAGTTTTTCCAATGACCTTCTTTATGGAAGAAAAGACAAAACACATGGAGTCATGGAAAGCACATGCACACATTTTCACAATAAAAAAAATGAATAGAGCTCGTAGCTCGTAGTGCGGCATTCGGTGCCGCGCTATGAGCTTGTATATCTGCTATTTTTGAATAGCCAAAGTATAAAATAATGGTTAAAGTGGTTAGACAGATGCGTTCCTGGTTTTAATGGGTTAAATTGTACATGGCACGTCAAGTTACACAAATCATCAACAATATTCCTCCTCTGAACACCAGTGAAGTGAATCACCAAATCACAGGCAAACACAAGAAAAGATATGATTCGTACCCCTTTTTCCAGGTTCTAAACTGCTGCTGGTAAGCCGCAGGGACCAATTAATAAGCCTTCAGCACAGCAGCCTTAACCTTTGCATAATGGCTGCTGTCACCTGCGGTCAATGAGGAAAAAGCCTCCTGCACATGTCCAGTCAACAACACACGCACGGCAGCAAAACTGTGCAGTCTGAATAAGCCTTCACGCCTGCAACATGTTCAAACAAACAAAAAGAAAAGTTTCAACCTCTGTCAGCAAGTGCAAACTATTGAAAATGTCATGTGAGCTGTCACGTGACATGCCTGATATGACTCTTCCTTGTTTGACACATCAACCAGTTGACCCTGTTTAATTACACTTTGTCTCACATTCTAACTCCAACTTATTCTGACAACCTTTATGTTTGCTTTCTCATTGTTTTTCGTTTCAATTTTAAGCTGATCTGTCTTGTTTTTTTTTCAGTGTTAATTCTGCCTGCTGTTGTACCCTTTTCCAACTCCTCTTTCTCATTACATTCGCAACATCAATAATTATTTCTGTTGATCAAATCTCAAAGCCAAACCAGAGAGCAAACTCTGGGAACAAACAAGACACACCAACAGAAGGTGGTGTGTCAAAACTTCACACTTGTACAGTAGATTTGCTGTAGATTTGCCTTTAAAGTAGCCATTGTGCTTTAATCTATTGTCACCAACACCTATAATGCTCAGTACTCCCTCCACCATTGGCTAGAGATGTCATGTCTGGTGTACTGCAATATGAAGTTTCAATTACACTCAGTGTTAGGGCCAAACACACACCTGCACAATCCATTCCAAGTCTGTGGTTTGAGGCGATTTCCCAGGCAGCGTGTTAGTGGAGTCATTCCACAGTAGCACTAGAGGATGATTCAGTAATCATCAGTGCTGTGATGCCTCTGGAAACTCCATACAGCCCAGGGGGACATGCACACATGCACACATACACTGACTGCACACACACATGCACTGACTGCACACACACATGCACTGACTGCATGCACACATGTGCACTCTCTCTCTCTCTCTCTCTCTCTCTCTCTCTCTCACACACACACACAGACACACACACACACACACACACACACACACACACACGCTTGCAGACAGGATGATGTATTTAAATGCACATGTATATACACGCACAGGATATTGTTGTGTAAAAACATACACACAAGCATGAATGTTCTCTCTCTCTCTTTCTCTCTTTCTCTCTCACACTCTCTCACACACACACACACACACACACACACACACACACACACACACACACACACACACACACACACACACACACACACACACACACACACACACACACACACACACACACACACACACACGTCTATAAAAGATCACACTTTGAAATAATCTAACCTCGCCTCTTTAATCTTCCTTCTCTCTGTGTCTCTCCTTCTCTCGGCTCCATCCCTCTCCCTCTCTTCCTTCACCCTCTCTCTCTCCGCCCTCCATCCGTTTCCCTCCATACCCTACAGTGTGTTTCTCTACACCTCCTGGTGCAACGCCTCTCCTCCATTAATCTCTACTTATCTTCTACGATGAGGAGGTGCAGCTCATCTCTTTCTTCCTCTATCTCTCCCCTACACTTTACCATCCGTCTCTTAGTGTGTCCATCTCTCCATCTTTAAGTCATGTGTCCTCTACGGTGACGGGACCCTTTTTTTTTTTTATATAATTTTTATCCCTCGATTTTGTAACCCTTTTTTTTCACCCGGTGCCAATTTGCGAAGTGATCCTGGGCACTACACTCCCCCCACCAGCCTAGGGAGGCCAGGGCCGAGCTCATGCCTCCTTCAATGCATGAGAGCCAACTGACCTTCTTGTCACCTGACAGGGGGGAGTTTCCCTGGTTGGACGCAGCGCGTGGAAGGAACACGTTATTTCAACCAGTTCCCTTCCCCTCCATCAGGCGCCCCGGCTGACCAGGGGGAGGCAGTATAGTGACCAGGATTACTACATGTTTTTGTGAGGGTATTAATTAACTACCCTAGGAGACACGGGGAGAACATGCAAACTCCACACAGAGTAGGCCCGGTGACGGGACCCTGTCCAGTGGTGTAAAGTAACTAAGTACATTTACTCAAGTACTGTACTTAAGTGCAATTTTTTTTTTTTTTTTTTACTTTACTGGAGTATTTCCAGTTTTCAGTACTTTCACTTCTACTCCACTACATCTCAGAGGCAAATGTTGTACTTTTACTCCACTGCAATTATTTGACATTTTTAGTTACTTTGTATATTTTGATTATTATTACAAAACATACATTAACCATCCAACCCTATACATTTTGTCCATTTGAAAATAGCCGATCTACAAGCTCACAATGCGTCGCTTGTAGATCTGCTATTTTCAAAAAAATATTTAGACATTTGAAAATTTGAAATGACATTCTGCATAATGAGTACTTTCTACTTTTGTTACTTTAAGTACATTTTCATACCAATACTTTTGTGCTTTTACTGAAGTAAATTCCGGACTTTTACTTGCAACTATATTGCAGTATTGATACTTTTACTTAAGTAAAACATGTGAGTACTGTCTGTCTGTCTGTCTGTCTGTCTGTCTGTCTGTCTGTCTGTCTGTCTGTCTGTCTCAGCTGACTGAATCTTACAGTTTCTCTCATGTCCAATTCGCTCAATTCGGCTTTCTTCAGCAATCCTGCCGTTCTCAACAGATCGTTTTCCTATCTCTCCCTTGTGGTTGATTCAGGTAACAATCTGTTACAGTAAAACAGAGGGCTGGAACCATGGATGGACACACCGCTTATTAACCTCCTTGTCATCCCTAAACCTTCATCTTTTATTTCCTGTCTCATTCCAAAAAAAAAACTCTCTCTAGCCACCTCCCTGTCCCTCTCTCCAGGATATGGAGTGGAGCTTACTTCATTAGCATAGAGGTCACTCAGCCTGCTCCCGGTAAAGACACACATGCTTAAATCCAGTCAGTCAGATAACCAGTTAGCAAAGCCAGTCATTCAATTAGACTGTGTCTATAGTCACTAATTCATCATCAAGTGAGTCAGCCAAGCACTCTGATAAGCAGTCTGACAAATGGTCAGTCAGTGACACATTGCATTCACTCACTGTGTCATCAGTCAGTTCAACCAAACAACCAGCCAACGCCTCAGTGTGATGTGTCATTCAATAAGTATATTCTTATTGAATGACTTATTGAGTAAGTTAGAGCCATCAGCCAGATGGGCAGTCCGTTAATCAGCCAGGCTGACAGTCAGGCAAACAAACAGCCTTTCGGTCAGTCAAACAGTGAGTGGATCAGTTTGACAGACATAGTCTGTCACACTGACATAGTCAGACATAGTCTGTCAAACTGACAGTCAGTTAGACAGTAATATAGTTAGACGTTATCCGAGTACCAATCGCACTCAAGACTACTAATCATATTAAATCAAGACATCAGCAAATATCCTCACAAATACACAAGCATTAGAGCCATCTTAAATACAAAACTACGAAAAAACTTCTACTTATATAATCTCTGTCAGAAGGCAAAAAATTGGCTGCAACTTCCAAGCCAGTTTTATTGCATTAGATGGCTGTTTTCATTTGACTGGGAGCCAGGGACTGGGAGCCACTATTTGGTGCGTTTATAAAATATGTCAGTCCTATTGCTGGTGGTTCCCCAGGTATGGTGCAGTGAGCCCAAGTCCCACGGCCAGAAAAAAGCATTTCTTATTTGGCTCCGTTAAAGTTGGAGAATTCATGTCTCACAGCAAGCACATTATTCTAAAAAAAGAAAATGAACTCTTCTTAATTGGGACCACGTACCCTGCTTTATCAAGGTAATTATAAGGCATGTATAGGCACACATTAAGAAGCAATACTGAGTAGAGTAGTAGTATGTGAATGTGGGTACAGTGATTCATTTGACTAAAACTGGAACACCTTATTTCATTAGCAGGTTTTAAAAGGCGGATAATGGATTTGCTGTCTATGTCCTGCTCACGTTTTTAAATCCAATTAAAACTACTAATGCAGTACTGTGCTGTTAGATGTTTTTAATTGTGTTTTATCTTCTTTGGTTTGTGTAATTGT
>NC_139951.1:19013725-19143725 GCF_963454915.1 Gymnoscopelus microlampas | reverse complement strand
TAGTAATAGTCTTTGAAATTTAGATTAAACATTTTTAATTTGAAAATCAACTCAAGTAAATGTACTTGAGTACTACAGTATTTGTAGTTAATGTAATGTACACCACTGTAGGCCTATGCTTTTTTTCCCCGGTCAGTTGCTGCCTAACTTCTAAAATATAGCAGGAACAATGTAATGTACAGCCGGGTCTATCTGTCCTCATTGAAAGCAATCATTTGGACGCACTTAATGTGTCTATATCTTTGTCTCTTTTCTTCTCTTCTCTGTCAATAGTTCTCTTCCTCTCTCTGTGTGTAAGGCGTTGTGTGGAAGATGCACAATGCAAGATCTACCCATTGACAAGATAATTGTGGTGTAACTAAGAGTTTCCCTGGAAAATCGGTTTTACATGCTTATTACTGTCAACTAGCCCATTTAGACCTGAGGCAGATTGTGAAAATAAAAAGAATAGTAATTTAGTCCCAATTCCTTGGGGTGTTTTTTGTCACTGTATATTTGCATATTCGTGACATTTGTCCTCTGCATTTACCCATCCTATAACTACTAGGAGTGATGAGGATGTTTGAACAAAAGGTAAACAGACTGGGGGGATGTGGAAAGTTGAGATTGTGAATTGAATTACATATTATTTTCAAGCTACAGTAGGTGGCCAGTGACTTTGACCAGTTTCACTTTCAAAACCTTTGCATCATGCATGTCACACAAACAGAATGCGATGTGTCTTGTTGATATAACAAGTTTTTTCATATAGAGTCCTGTCCACAAATCCACATTTTAACTTCCACAATCCACGTAACATACTGAAACATAATATATTGACATCTTAGAAGCATGCCATCCCTCCTACTGTATATCTGGATTTGGTACAACTGAAGTTCAGGAGGGAAGACCAAGGCTGATGACAACCACGCACCCCCCCTGCACCTAGCCAGATGACAACTGCTTGTGCCATCTCCTGCCAGTCAAACAGTCGTCAACTCTGCCCCGTGCCAGCCTGTCTTCAATAAAGCTGATGCCAACTCCTCCCTACTGTATGCCATTCACGCGGTATTTAACCCATTAAGGCCTGAGGTTCCGATTCTACAAAATGTCTTCAAAATGTTCTGAAAAACTCATGTTACTATATCAGTGGTTCTCAAACCTTTTCATGTCAAGGACCTCCAAAATTATATGTATTTGCCCCCCCACCTCAAAAATAGCAGATCGGGGGCACGGTGGCGCAGTCGGTAGCGCTGTCGCCTCACAGCTAGAAGGTCCTGGGTTCGATTCCCGCCAGGGACGCTGTGGGCGCTGGGGGCGTGTTCTCTCCTCCACGTCATCGGCGCCCATACCCTAGGTGGGGTTGGCAAAAGGGCCTACTCTGTGTGGAGTTTGCATGTTCTCCCCGTGTCTCCTAGGGTAGTTAATACCCTCACAAAAACATGTAGTAATCCTGGTCACTATACTGCCTCCCCCTGGTCAGCCGGGGCGCCTGATGGAGGAGAAGGGAACTGGTTGGAATAACGTGTTCCTTCCACGCGCTATGTCCAACCAGGGAAACTCCCCCCTGTCGGGTGATAAGAAGCGGCCTGCTTGCTCCTCATGCATTGAAGGAGGCATGAGCTTCAGCTTGGGCTCTCCCTAGGCTGGCAGAGGGTAGGTAGTGCCCAGGATTACATAGGCAATTGGCACTGGGTGAAAAAATGTGGGTTACAAAATCGTGGGATAAAAATTATATATATATAAAAAATAATAAAAAATAGCAGAATTACCGTATATCTGCTATTTTTGAATAGCCAAAGTATAAAATAATGGTTTAAGTGGTTACACCGGTTAATGGTTTAAACCCTGCCTTGTCAACCTTGTCAAAAACTGCCTTCTTTCAACATGTATGACCTGTTAACTAACAGCCAAAGTATAAAATAATGGTTTAAGTGGTTACACCGGTTTTAATGGTTTAAACCCTGCCTTGTCAACCTTGTCAAAAACTTCAACATGTATGACCTGTTAACTAACGTTACATTTTCTAGGTTAACTGTTACTCACTATGGATCTCAGCATGCACAACGAGCAGCTGTATTCAACAGGTCGTGTTC
Source organism: Gymnoscopelus microlampas (assembly GCF_963454915.1). Taxonomy (NCBI): domain Eukaryota; kingdom Metazoa; phylum Chordata; class Actinopteri; order Myctophiformes; family Myctophidae; genus Gymnoscopelus; species Gymnoscopelus microlampas. Next base: position 19,141,650 of record NC_139951.1, on the reverse strand, counting down.
CATCAACACGTTCTTCTTCAGTCCTCGTCTCCCACTCTGTTACCCAGGCGGAGTGGGAGACGTTCTCAATTCTCAACAGTTTTTCTTTTCAGACACTCCACCACCGCCTTCTACAGTCTCCTCTGTTGCATTGATGACCCTTCTCAATCAAACGGAGCAAGAGCGATTCTACCACCTATTGGGGCCAAACTTGTGGTGATCTGCGCCTCTTTGTTACCACCGCACTCTGACTCCTCTGGTGCGCTATCCTCTTAAAACAATGACATTTAAACAAGTGACGGGTCACACTCAGAGCTGAAAGAGTGAGTTTGTTTCTTTTATTTATCCATGTCTAACAAGCAAGGACAAACGTTTTGGCTATCCAGCCTTTCGGCTACCCACCCATAGCATTCTGGGGCAAATATTCAGTGAAAATAACAGATCTACAAGCTCACAACATGACATGTTTTGAGCTTATACTGTAGATGTGATTCCAGACATGGTGTGGAAAGAATAAAACTAATATAGAGCCCTGGGAGACCCCGGTCAACTAAGTATGTAGGGTTTACTATAGGACACATCGCTCACACATACACACCCCTCGACAGATTCATGAATGACTTCAAAAGTTGTATGGCGCGTACTACAAGCCGGCTCACATACAGGGAAGAGGTGTGCCCGAAGTGTCCAATGTAGCCTGCATGCCTACCTTTAGCAATGTGTCAAATCCAGTCCGTTCATCGCTAGACTGCCGTCTTTTCCGATCAGATTATTAGATTTATTATTGGAATCATTACTGGTTTATCCTGCCGTCTATTCCCGGGAGCTGGCTGCCTCGCCTGATCCCGGAGGATAGGCGGTAACGCGAGGTTTGACAGCTAAGCTGTCACACATTCATTGTGAGGTATCTCTCTCTGACTAAGTGGTGAATTAATAGCCTACACACTAACGTCTTGACACAACGAGGATCTTTGCACATTGTGACTGACTGTGACTGGTTAAGACTGAGACTTTGACTCAAGGAGGGTTTATCTATGAGTCATCCAGTGGTGGATGGAACGGTAACCGGTCAGGTGGGCACAAAAAACAACTGGGCACACCGGACAACTGGGCACACGGACGTCTGGGCATACAGGTCAACTGGGCACACAGTCAACTGGGCACACAAGACAGCTGGGCACACAGTCAACTGGGCACACTGTCAACTGGGCACACAAGACAACTGGGCACACAGTCAAGTGGGCACACAAGACAGCTGGGCACTCTGCTTTGATGTGCCCCCCCTTTCTATGAAATCCAGAGATTAGTGAACCCCTGCTGTGAATTGTCTGCTCCTGAGTTCCTGAGCAGACGCTCCTGAGTCCCCCCCCCTCAGACAGCCGCATAATCACCCCCCTAGGGTTAGGATGAGAGTTAGGTATAGGCCTAGGATGTGACAGTTTCCACTGATTCAACCTAGTGGTCCCTCCCCACTGCTTACACCTAATGGCCCTCCTCCACTGAGTTCACCCGCATAATCACCCTCCACCCAGGTTAGGGTTAGGGTTAGGGGTTAGGGTTAGAATGTAAGAGTCGCCACCGATTCAACCCACACACACACACACACACACACACACACACACACACACACACACACACACACACACACACACACACACACACACACACACATGGGAGAGGCAATACACAGCTCACAACGAATGGATGAGGATGCTGTCAGAACTGCAAGGACACACTGCAATACACTATCTCAGTAACAGACATTACACAATGCCTCCCACCGTCTCTCTCTCACAGTGGGGGGGGGGCAGGGGGTACTTAAATATCAAAGGAACACAAAAATCCTTGGTAGTCATACGGTGTGCCCAGATGTCCATGTGCCCAGTCATCTCGTGTGCCCAGATGTCCGTGTGCCCAGTCATCTCGTGTGCCCATATGTCCATGTGCCCATTCATCTCGTGTGCCCAGATGTCCGTATGCCCACTTATCCGGTGTGCCCAGTTGTCTAGAAACTTGTGTGCCCAGATGTCCAGTGTGCCCACCTGACCGGTATTCGATGGAACATATAAATTGAACTTCATTATTGAAAATGGTATGAGCTGCTGTGTTGGGCACTGTTGCGTTGGACATTATATGAAATATTGAACTTTGTGGGGTTGAAGTTATAATACACCATTGGGACATTGACATTCGCTGTGTGTCTGCGTCCGTGTGTGTGTGTTTCAAGCATAATATTCTATTTTGGTGTATATAGTAGACAGTGGTAGAGTTGTTTCTTACAATTTATATTTTGTCAGACTGTGACGGGCACCCCGGCATAACTGCCAGCGACTGCTACAAACTCCCCCGTCAGACCTTATGAACCTCTTGTCAATCCTATCCATTCCAGACACTCACTAAAAGAATCCAAATCTGTTTTCAAGGAATTATAATAGACTACCAAGTAATCACACCTGTGGGCAACCGCTGATTTGGATCCAAATGGGATCAAACCAAGTCCATGTCTGTAAACAAAGGTTAAATGTAGTCAAAGAGGGACAATGGACTCTAAAAGTAAAACTAAAATATCCACATATTAAAGGTAAGGTACGTGATCTTTTTTGGTCAAAACAAAAGGTTAAAACACTATATTCTGATAGTATTCATTGCTAGAGATTAGAGTATTTGTTCAGTAACAGGGGTCTCCCCGTCTCTCCAGCTCTTAAATAAACAGAAAATACATTTTCAGGTGGGTTGCAAATTTTCAACCAATCAGAAGGGAGTTCCAGTTCCAATTTTGACTGCTCATTCTTTTGTGTCATCACTTCCAATTCCACTTGTTTATCCTGTGTCCTGTATGAGTTTTCTCTCCTGATTGGATCAAATTGGATTCATGAAATCACTGGATTCATGAAATTAGGGTGTGTGTATAGCCTTTTTTTTAAATATGTATTTATTGCTTTTGACCAGCACATACAGTTGCCACAGGATGTCAAAAGATTTTTTTGACATCTACCCCCCTATACACACACCCACGTGTGTATAGCCTTGAACTTTGCACAGAACAGGTGTGTCAGATGATGAATCCCACCTGTTTGTAAATCAACTACGCATTCATGAGTGCATCATTTGCATTGTTCCATGCCTCAATTCACACAATAAAAGGCATTCAGACTCAACTGCGGGCAGTGTACTACAAAACCCCCCTCCCAAAAAAACAAAACAGAGGTCCTCCATGTCAGGAGTAGACAGAAAATGTGTAATTACTTTCCCAAGTGCTTCAAAACGTATTACCAGTGTTGATAAATGTCAGGCATGGGAGGAAATAACAGCTGCTGTCAACCCCATGTCTGCAGAACACTATTCCTGAGGTAAAAAAAAAGAAAAAAGGGAAAAAAGTGGTTTAATTTAAAACTGGACTGCAAAAAAAGAATCACCTAACGCAGACAACGGTAGAACACTGGACAGCTGCTTTCAGGGTTTGATCAACGGATCGGCAGCATAATAGGTACGTAACGTAGACTAATGAAGGCTACTTTTATATTGATCCCTGAGGGCCAGAAATCATGTAAGCAATGTCTGATTGCCGTGACACTTGCCGTGCACACACACAATCCCAAATGTTTCAAATCGGCATCATGGTGGCGCTATAACAGGTCGCAACACTGCAAAAGGGAATAGGTGGGTCTGCTGGGTCATGGGCTTAAAGGGATATTTCACTTTTGAAAGAAAATTGGGTCATTTTATCGTCTACTCAGGCTTTTGCGAGCCCCCCAGTTTTTAAGTTGCTTGATTCAGTATTTAGATACTGAATCAAAAAAAATATGAAAGTGAAATATCCCTTTAAGGTCGAGTAGGCAACCTGGTCTGATCTACACTCAGAGGCGTGCATTTAACCACATTTATTTCATTTATTTATTTACCTTTATTTTAAAAATATTGGGCAGAGATTTTTTTTTATTACTGCAGTTTACTAACTAAACCTATCAAACTACTGTAATTTATTTTGCATGAAGAATAAGGCATAAGTGCCGTCAAGTTTTCTGTCACGTGTTTCAGAGCCGACGTGAGTTTCTGTGTACTTAATGAATAAATTCAGGTAAGAAGAGGGGTGATGAATCATACTATGCACATGGAAAGATTTTTTTTTTGTATCAAATCTGAGTCTGAAAGCCAACACCAGGAAACAGATTAATAATAATAATTGTATAGGCTCATTTATGAGATGGGAGCATCATAATTGAATCGCAGAATTCCCATTACTCTTCCTTTACAAATTGGTTCACTGTTCTGTCAAGGTTTTTTTGGTCTATATATAGACACCCACCCTATTTATTCGAATCAGTTTTTTTCACTGTTTTTAATGGGTTTTTGAGGTGTGGTTAATTATGTACTTGGGAAAGGTACATAATTATTGATAGTAATGGTAATGGTCTTTGTCCTTTCTCCTATTTGTCACGTTATTTGCAATTCTGCCCCTCTGCAACAACTAATGAGCCTCTGTTCATGGCCTGTTTCTGGCAATGCAATGACAAAAGTATTGCCATCAAAAGTTGAGCAAGTTACTTTGAATTAGTAACTAATTTAGTTATATTTATTAGTTATGTCACTGGTTACTTTTGTGTTTCTTTTATTTGCTTCAGTATTTACATACATGTTCATGTAGCTGCGGCTCAAGACAACAACTCTCAACTTTAATCTCTTGTAGCTCACTATGATGAAAACTAGTAGATGGGAATCATGTCAACAACAACAACATTGAGTCTTTTTAGTTCTGCCTGATTGACTTTTCCAGACGGTTAGAACTACAGACATCTGTACCATACTGGGACTACCAGTAAGAATTGGATTGCCCTCTCAGCCCCATCTAACGTATTGCTGTTAGATGGGACTTTGACAGGAATGAGTCCCACAGCTGCAGCCATGCAGCGAGTGGTGGAGGAGGTCACAGACGGGGCTTGTGTCAAATCATAATAAACCTTAGTCGTCGGCTACTTTCACATAAAGTAACAAGTAACGCACAAAATGTGTGTGTTAGTTTGTAACGTGTTAGTCCCAGCACTGCTCATTATGCAGAATGGCCAATTTCACAATCATATAATTGGATTGTTAGACACATTAGTAATATATTAAAGTGTTCATCACTTTAAAGTGGTTAAACTGATTTTTACTAATTTAGCTGGGGAACCCCCTCAAGGACTCATGGGTCCTTGAGGGTCACTTTGACAACCACTGGCTTAACCTAAATAATAATACATAATTTATCAGTTACTGAATGTTTTGTATTAATCTAAATCTGCAAAGTAACTAGTGAGTAAAGCTGTCAAATAATTGCAGGGGAGTAAAAATAACAATATTTGCCCCTGAGATGTAGTGGCGTAGATGTACCACAATATTTCACTTAAAGGTAGGGTAAGTGATTTTGGTTAAAATAAGTGTTAAATAGCTCTATATTCTGATAGTACTCATTGCTATAGAGTGTGTGTTCAGTAACAGGAGTCTCCATGTCGCTCCACCTCTTTATTAAACAGAAAATGCATTTCAGTTCAGTTTCAGTTTCATTTCCAATTTTATCCAATCAGGATAGAGAACTCAATCAGGATACAGATTAAACAAGTGAAATTGGAAGTGATGACACTAAGAAATTAAATTGGAACTTGAACACTATAAAAAATTAAGCTGATAAATGGGTAGGCTACTTTCTCCTGATTGGCTGAGATTTTGTCACCTACCTGAAAATGTATTTTCTGTTTATTAAGGAGCTGGAGAGACCGGGAGACCCCTGTTACTGAACAAACACTCTGTAGCAATGAGTACTATCAGAATATAGTGCTTTAACCTTTTAACAAAAAACATTTTTGTTTTAACCGAAATATATCACTTACCCTACCTTTAAGTACAGTACTTGAGTAAATATACTTAGTTACTTCCCACCCCTGAATAGTCAACAAGTACAGGTACAAAGAATACAGGTAAAGGTAGCTGTCCACCGCACCAACATCGGCGGCGGTAAAAGCTGCTGCTGAATGGGCGGTGGGTACGCTGTCGCGGCGGGTCGCAAGTTAAGCGTTGAAAGCCGAACAGGGAACTCCCGACTTCATTTGACTGCCAGTCTGCAGTAATCTCAAGTAGTCTGTTTGGTGGAGAGCTACCTTAAGGGCTAGGTTGAGTTGGAGTCTAAGTTGGAAGAGTTTTCAGGCTGTGGTGCAGATGGGGAATCTGCAGCCTTGACTGACGGAAGGACATAATTGAGGTTGTGCGTGGCACTACCTGTATGTATTTAGGCTTTGAGTGGTAGCTTTCATAACACCTCAAGGTAAAAACAACCTGTTAACTGTCAGAAACAAATTAATATCATATAACGTAAGGACGACACTACAGAAGGATCTGTCTCAATTGTCAAATTCATTACAAACTCATTGGCTTAGAAATGGCACTGGTACTCATCTCAGCATAGATTCAAATCTGAAAAAGGCCAACATAAGCCCCCTATGAATGTGTGTGTGAGTGTGTATGATAGCAGGAGTCTGATTGTGTGTGTGTGTGTGTGTGTGTGTGTGTGTGTGTGTGTGTGTGTGTGTGTGTGTGTGTGTGTGTGTGTGTGTGTGTGTGTGTGTGTGTGTGTGTGTGTGTGTGTGTGTGTGTGTGTGTGTGTACATGTGCCTGCGTGTTTGTGTTCAAGACAGCATGAACCAGAGCGGGACATATAGTGGTTCATCTTTCAACATGACATATAATCTCTGCTGTCCTTTCTGTCTCTTTGTTTCTCTCAGCCCCTGTCACTCACTCTCTCTCTCTCTCCTCTCTTTCCTCACTATGACCCCCTCCGCTCTCTCACTTTTCTGAATCTCTCTCTCTCTCTCCTTCTGTTTCTCTCCCTCTCACTCCACCGTTACTCTCTCTCCTAAACCTTTGGGGGCTCTACTCTCTATTTGTGGGGGGCCGCTGCCTGCTACTCACTCTCTCCTAACTTTTTGGGGGCCTCTACTTAGTCTTCTTCCATGCTGACTCAGACCAAATACAGTAGTAAGTCCTCTCCTCTTCTGTACCATTTTCACATCTCCATCATTCTTATCGTTCATCTTTCCTCCTCATCATTTTCTACTCTACACTCCCAAGTTGTCTCTATCCCTCTGCTCTCCACTCCTCCACTCCTCTCGTCTCCTCTCCTGTTCATAGAGCCCAGCCAGCATTTTATGCTGAATACTTTACACACTGAATACACTCAGCCTGAGCCTGCACTGGGCTCAACTTAGCTAATTGTTGTCACTTAATTAGTAAGTTACTGATGCTGCTGCTTAATTACTTAAAGAGTCAGTTAGTGACTTAATTAGAGACATTAAAGTGTGTATTCAAAAAACACCAAGCAATAGCAGGGCCAATATCAGCCATTCCGTAATATGAAATTCTAGGTGAAATTACGTATCTCCACTATTTATACCATGAATGCATGTACAAGCACGTGTGCGCGCGCGCGCGCACGCACGCACGCACGCACGCACGCACACACACACACACACACACACACACACACACACACACACACACACACACACACACACACACACACACACACACACACACACACACACACACACACACACACACACACACACACACACACACACACACACACACACACACAATGCATGGATGTTCATGTGAACAACAGAAACACTCTTGCCTGCAATTGGTTACAGTAAGTGTTCACATTCCACCAGAGACTCAATTTTACACTTACTTACCTCCATAATAAGAAATCATGTCGACAACCCCACAATACATGTCTCATTTCAGAGACAGAGAGATAGAGCCGGAGGGGGAGGGGGTTGGAGAAAGATTGAGACAGAGACACAGAAAGGAGAGGGAGCAAGAGACAAGGTCTATTAAATTGTACAAGTAGATGGGAGTTTTCCTGCAGCAGACAGAAGCCATGTATAATACTTTTGTGTGTGTGTGTGTGTGTGTGTGTGTGTGTGTGTGTGTGTGTGTGTGTGTGTGTGTGTGTGTGTGTGTGTGTGTGTGTGTGTGTGTGTGTGTGTGTGTGTGTGTGCGCGTGCGTGCGTGCGTGCGTGTTCAATGTTTGGACTTTTTGTACAGTGTGTGCATTGACCAGCTCAAGCTACATGAGGCACTGCTAAGCTATATACAGTACAGGAAGATGATGTGGCTGCAATTGATGAAGCCAGCAACATACAAAACAGCACAAATATACGATATCAATTCATGTTGTAGGCCCAATACATTTCCTGGTGCTGTCTATAGTATATACCAAAACGTAATTTGGACATCCTGAACATACATCCACACAGTATTCTAGCCATTGTTCCTTAGACAAAGATCATAGATCAATACGATTAATAACATTATGTGTTGATTATCTATTTGTTTGACTACTGAACGTTAATAAATGACAGCGTCTCTGTGTAGTGTTGGGATGTAACAATATCCACATTCACACATAGTTGCAGTGCACCTTCCATTGTTATATGGCCTAAGTAAGGCTAGAGCAGAACATAATGGATCACAATGGAACAGAACAGAAGAAAGTGGATTGGAGCGGAACTGGAACGGAGTGGAATGGATCAAATTGGAACAGAAGAGAACAGATTGGACCTGGCACAGAACAGAAGAGAGTGGAACAGAGCAGAAAGGGAGCATGTACAGAGTGGACTAAGGAAAAAAGCAGTGTATAAAACAGAACAGGACCAACAGAAGCAGAGTTAAACAGAGCAGTGATAAACAAAACCAAGCGGAGAAACAGAAGAGAAAGGTAACTCAATTTTTAAACATTGAATGTTTTTGACAAACACAGAACTTCACTACCGCCCCTGGAGATAAAACCTATTGCCAGAGGGTTACACCATCTGAAGATTATACATTTAAATTAAACATTAGTTCGGATTCGGTACCTCCAAATTGGGTTTTATAATTTTATGATGTCTGTCTCCAATTCATTGTCAGTGAAGCAGCTCTGTCTCTTGATGACAACACCAAGAGAGACGTGTCTCTGATTTCTGTCAGAAGACAATATACCAGCAGATGGTGAATGCCAAAGAGTCCCTTCACGGTTTCAGTCTACATATCTTTGCTTTTGTATATTAAGGACCATGATACTATAAAATAAAATAATTGTCAGTTTATCTGTCCGTCCTCATCCATTTTTCTACTCGGTGGGTTTACCAATCGATCTGAACTTGCACACATGGCGACAGACAGACAGACTGAATTATTGATCCCAGGGGGGAATCTCAGTGGCCAATGGCAGTAAAGCACTAAGAAACACAGAAGTAGAAGCACATACAGCTCCCCAGCACAGCTCTCATGCCCAGCTCTAGATGGGTGCACACAGGGGCGTCACAGGGGGGGTGTAAGTGGGGACACAGTTACTAGGGCCCCAGGTAAAGGGGGCCTAAAAAAAAGTATTTTTTTAAAGAAAAACAATCATAGGGGGGCCCACAGTGAATCTTTGTCCCCAGGGCCCATAATTTGGTGCTACGCCCCTGGGTGCACATACAAGTAACAAGACTAATGGACCATCAGCACTCAAAGATCCATCGTCTTCTATTAATTGAGATTCAACTATAAGCCATCATCAGAATCACTCTGATTGTGTTTATAAAACAGAATACCTGGTTGTGGTGATGGGAAAATATGAGCTAAACAGTGAGAATTCCTTTGAAAAACTCATATTTCAGCCGTGATATCTTTGTCTGTGATATTATGTTGTAATTATTCCCATGAGCGACAGGTATAAACTGCAAAGATAAAGGTTGCTCTGGGATACTTGTGTCTCCCACAGACCTAATTGGGAAGGCATAAATGTTGCCTTAGATTCTGTAACAACAAGTTTGTTTTGTATGTTTAAGCGCATTGACAAACACCACAACAGAAAACATTAACATTTCCATAATATTTTTAGGCAGAGATTGTGGGTTAACTGGAGTCACGCACAGTGGGTGGTTAACTGCTGTGTATTGTATCCTAAGCAGTGGTGGAAAAAGTACTCAGATGTTTTACTTAAGTAAAAGTATCAATACTGCAATATAGAAATACTCCATTACAAGTACTGTAAATGTCCGGAATTCAAAATTGACTTTAATGCCAATAATTTTAAGTATTGGCATCAAAATATACTTAAAGTACAAAAAGTAAAAGTGCTAACATATTTGAAAATAGCAGATCTACAAGCTCACAACGTGTCACATCACGACACGCCTAGGTATAAAATAGGTCTAAAGTGGTTAACTCATATACTGCCTAGAACGACTAAAACGACTTCTGTCCATAAGCCATGCCTGCCAAGAACGACTAAAACGACTTTTTTAAAAAATTAAAAAAATTAAAAATATTTTTTTTTTTTTTTTTTTTTTTTTAGATTTTTTTTTAATTTTTTGACCCAAAGACCAAGGATATATGATTTTTCGAAGATATAGACTCCCATCCACTTCCTTGTTAACTTAAAACTTAAAAATTCTGTATCTCGGCTCCTGAGTACTTTTTTTTTTCAATGAAAAATCTTGGCGGTGTTCAAACAGGCCAGAAATAATTCTGGCAGTGTTAATGTATGTTTTATAATGTCATCATTTATATCTGAAAAGTAACTAGTAACTAAAGTTTTAAAATAATTGTAGTCGAGTAAAAGTACAATATTTGCCTCTGAGATGTACATGTAGTGGAGTAGAAGTAAAAGTATAAACAATTGGAAACCTCAAAATTACCTCAAAATTGTACTTAAGTACAGTACTTGAGTAAATGTACTTAGTTACTTTACACCACTGATCCTAAGTACACACAATAAGCAGCCGGTGCAGCGGTAGGGAGAGATACAGTAGCAGAGAGTGAACGACGCCAGAGTTGCTGCCGTACAGATACTGCACATACTGTCGTCATACTGTACATAGTGATTTTCTTTTTCTTTCCTCACACATCCCCTTCGAGGGTCGCATCCGGCTGAGGACGATGATTGTTTTTGTTTAACGTTTGTTTTATTTGCTTATTTGAATATCAAAAGGAGCACATGACATCAATCAGCCTCTACACGATGCTATCAACTCGTCATGATCATGTGTCATTCTCAGCTAATGAGATGCATTTGAGCACAGAAACATCAAACAAATTATCTTTATATGCATTATTCATTATGATGTATGTAGATGTGAATGTACTGTAAGAAAGCACAACAATAAATACATTCTAAGATTATGGACTCTGGGGGACAAACACACAAAGTGCAAAGTTCATTGTTCTTGTCACTCACACACCCATTTCATTCAGACAATTTAGACAATGGATAATCTTCCAACTACCAACCTTTGAGCAAATTCTTACACTGTGAATGGCCATAGCAGGCACAACAATGGCATTAAAATTACGTTTTTGCGAATGTTAAATAAGGAGGATCTTTTCCCTCACACTCTCCCTCTTTCATTCTTTTACCGGGCCTTCCATTACGGCGCTTACTTCCCACGCTGTCAATGCCTTTCCTTAATTAATTCTAAGCGTGAGCATACCTAACCAAACAAACTCGTCTCAATTTGCAGTTAATCACTCAGGTGATGGTCTCAGTTCTAATACCATGACCTCTTCCCACAACCTAACCCATCAGTTCTCTATTGTACTAGGAGTCCAGTAAGGAGGTTTTGTAACTGCATAGTGTCTTCACCACCACCACCGTCTAGAGTCCAGGGGTGTTCTCTCTCCACCATCATCATAGGGCTTACCATGTTACCTTTAACATGTTAGCTTTAATGGAGTCTAATCAGCAAAACTCGTCAGGCCTATCGCTTAACACGTATCACAAATCATTGTTATTATTTTCAACTTGATCTCTCCTTATTGAAATGACTGTAGACCTGTCAAATAAAGTGATGAGTTTTAACACAAGAGACAAGACTAAAAGGTACAGTACTACTTAAGGGGAGAAGAGAAGAGGAGGAGAGGAAGAGGAGAGGAGAGGAGAGGAGAGGAGAGGAGAGGAGAGGAGAGGAGAGGAGAGGAGAGGAGAGGAGAGGAGAGGAGAGGAGAGGAGAGGAGAGAAGAGAAGAGAAGAGAAGAATGAGGAGTTAGGATGAATAATCCAACATTTAATTTTAATCTTAAAATGATGAAATATAAATATTTAAACAATACAAGTGAGCTTTGATTTGAGGTCGACAATCACCATGTTTCAGACTGATGAGGGACATCAGTCTGACACGTTTAAAACAAACTTTTCTCTGTGTTGTTTTAAAGCAATAATAATATATATGTGCCAAAATATGTTTTATTCTAAATAATCTATAGCCAGACCTCTATCCTAGAATTAATTGCATTTGAATTCTTGGAGTTCAATGTGAGAAAGGCTCCCTTTTATGTGTGCAGGAGGCAGGCAACTGGAGTCTGATTACTTATTGGAGACTCATTTTAGACCAAAATCAGATCAGACTCAGATTCCGCGAGGATGCATCCGTTCTCGCACGTTTCTCCAAATTATTACTTCAAAATCAATAGGCATCGATTCATGACTCAAGTCCAAACATTTATGGCTAGCCAGCTAATATTGACCTGAAATTCCCTGAAAAAAACAACCTGTTTATAGTTTGACCTCAGAAAATGTCAGGCATTGACATTTTATGTCTCGGTAGGAAATTGTATAGTATTGACTGGTGAAGGTTAAGAGTTAGGACTGGTTAGGAACAGAATAACTCATAGAGTGACACTACAGTACCACCAGTGTCAAGGCATAAGTAGTGTATGAGTACCTAAAACTATGGTGCAAACACAAAGAAAAATGGCTCCTGAACACCAATTAACCAAGCCAGAAGAGACCACCCACCCAGCTCCAATCAATCCTCAGCACAAGTGGTCAAAAAAAAGTTATTTGTGTTTATTATTTGTTTTGGAGTGTAAGTTGAATGTTTTCAAATATAAACTTCAATCAAAGTTTCTTCCTATTTATTTATTAGAACATTATACATTTTATTTTAGGGAATTTTAACGGACGAAACATTGGTAATCGGTTGTCTAGGACTTGGGATCAGCATCGCACCCAAGAATATGGCATCGGTTGGGCTCTGTAATGATGTCAGTAGACAGGAAAACAAAAGCTCTCCACTCAACGAAAACGGGAAACGGGATGTGGACCACGTAGCCTACCCTCCGTGGCCGCGCATTTGGCCATCCACTTCAGAATCACACATTCCTACATCCTGTAATGTGTCCTAATTGTATCCAAGATCTTAACATATCAACTTAATAAGATTCTTATTCTCTTCATTTAAACCCAGTCTTAAAGCATGACAGAGACGGAGTCCAAGGGACATTCATGATGCATGTTAAGGGCCGTCCACACCAATAATGTAAACAGCAGTTTTGTCTGAGCCCCAACATGTTTATGCCCTGTTAACGAAACCAGGGTTCATGAAATTCTTCAAAGTCGAGAGGTGTTATATATCCAGCATATTTCCTATCAGCAATAAATTGTACTTTAAATTCTCTCTCTCTCTCTCTCTCTCTCTCTCTCTCTCTCTCTCTCTCTCTCTCTCTCTCTCTCTCTCTCTCTCTCTCTCTCTCTCTCTCTCTCTCTCTCTCTCTCTCTCTCTCTCTCTCTCTCTCTCTCTCTCTCTCTCTCTCTCTCTCTCTCTCTCTCTCTCTCTCTCTCTCTCTCTCTCTCTCTCTCTCTCTCTCCTCCTCTGTGGTGCTGAAAAACACTGTTATCTTATTCATATTTGAATGAGTCTCTCAGCAATTTCACCAGGCTTGTTGATAGGGAAATACTGCACCAGACCTGTGTTGGACTTTAGACCAGGTTTCTGACTTTTCTTACTCACCATAAGATAGCAATACATCAACAACAAACCTTTGTCTGGGTTTATTAGATTGTGTCTGAAAAAAGCTACACAGTAAAATCCTCAACCTTTTGAGTTTAATTACAGTAACACAGAGGAATTTACTGTGCACATAGCATTCAGCCACACACAAACACCAAGTAAGAATCTTCACTATCTTCCTGTAGCTTCCAAGCTTCTCTCACACAGTTCAAAGGCTTCTCTGTTATTTAATCATTGCCATTTTAAAACATGTTTCCTTTCCTTTTTCAACAGATGAACTTTGAAAGGAAGACAGGGGGTGTAAGTGACAAATGGTCCCCCCAGATCCACTGCATAATAAAAACAAAACTGAGTTTAGCATAGTATCCATTTGTTTGCTTGATGTGATGACTGCTGACAACAACATATTTTTCATCTTAAAGGAAAACATTTTCATCCCATTGCTTTGATTTGAGGAGATCAATAATAAAGTGGGGCAAAACAAATACTAATGTCTTCTGTTTGGTCGAACACGAATGTCTGTATGCCTATCTGACTGTCTGGGGCTTAAGTGAGCATGCCGGGAGACCAATTACGGAGGGAGTTACTGTAGTCAAGCTTTGAGATGACTGAGGCCTAGATAAGAAGCTGGGCAGACTTCTGAGTGAGGAAGGGTCTGATCCTTTGGATGTTGTGAAGTGTAAACAAACAGAAACGAGTGACCGCTGCAATGTGTGCCTTGAAGGACAGCTGGCTGTCCAGGACAACACCCAGGCTTTTGGAAGCTTTTTTTGAAGCCATCCAGGCAGTTGTCAGTGGAACTAGTGAGAATCTGCATGAGGCAGGCCTTACCTGGGAAGAAAAATCTGCGTTGAGCTTAAGGTGGTGGGAAGACATTCAGTGTGAGATCCAGGCATACAGCAATGCGCTCTTCAACCTGAGTGGTATAGGGAGGAAGGAGAAAAAACTGTTGAGTTTCATCAGCAGCATGTGAACAAAGATAACATAGCCAAGAGATTTGGTGTAATTTAATTTAATTATGAAAAAAATAAAATACTGCCAGCAAAGCCATTATCACTGTCACCACTTTCAACCTGGTGTCCTTATTTTGGGGTCATTATATACTGTAGGTGGAAATGTTCTGAAAACATAAAAATATTTTACCAAAATTTCGAAAACAAGAGCTATAAGCGTGCGAGCGTGTATATCGGCTAAATATCCCAAAATCTGAAAGAAGGAGGCAAAAATTGCCCTATACTCAACTGAATTTGCGCAAATTTTATTTGGGGGAAAACTTATTCCATCTACTGCCACATAAGATAAATATTAGTCCTCATGGAAGCAAATATCAGGATAGGTACGTAAACTTTTTGCCCAATATTTAAACTTTTAAAGATGAGGAAGTGTTATTAGATAAAGTGTAGGCAGACTGCCAGTGGATCCCTACTTAGAAATACCAATATGTTTCAGCGTGCCTGGATCCTAGGACAAAACCGTAAATTCCTCAATTGAGTCCAAAAACGTTAAATAGCCCCCTTGGATATACAGTATGATGATATACAGTATGATGAGAAAGAGCCACTTTTTATTCTCTGACATACTCCCACACACCCACTTTCTCCATTCCTGTGAGAATGTGACACCGGAGGTCACAGATAAAGAGAGAACAGAGGACAGATAACTTTGAGAGGACACGGAAGTGTGAATAAGAGCTAACAGCATGTATCAAAGTAAGTGTGTGTGTGTGTGTGTGTGTGTGTGTGTGTGTGTGTGTGTGTGTGTGTGTGTGT
Source organism: Gymnoscopelus microlampas (assembly GCF_963454915.1). Taxonomy (NCBI): domain Eukaryota; kingdom Metazoa; phylum Chordata; class Actinopteri; order Myctophiformes; family Myctophidae; genus Gymnoscopelus; species Gymnoscopelus microlampas. Next base: position 19,126,112 of record NC_139951.1, on the reverse strand, counting down.
GTGTGTGTGTGTGTGTGTGTGTGTGTGTGTGTTTGCGTGCATGCGCGTGCAGGTGTGTGCGTGTGTGCACGGCGGCCCATCAGAACAAAATACATGTATTGGTCATGGTCCAGGGACAGTGCATTCACGATAATAACAAAACGGTTTAAGTTTAACAATGTATTTCTATTTTCTTTTCTTTTCCTACCCCAGTCCCATTATCATTTAAATAATGAAGGATAGGGGACATCCTAGGCTATTTATGATGGTACTCGCCCTGGATTGTTGCTCAGATCACATCAAAGAAGGCAATGGAGTTTTGACCATTTACTGGCCAGCTCAATAGCAGACATACCTATATGGGGTGTGTGTGGTTGAATGGTCAAAGATGACCAATAAGGAGACAGGAATAAGGAGAAGAAAAGTAGACAGTGTAAGAACTGTAATGTCCAGTCCAGTCGTGGTAGAACCGTAGCGCACACATCTCTCTCTCTCTCTCTCTCTCTCTCTCTCTCTCTCTCTCTCTCTCTCTCTCTCTCTCTCTCTCTCTCTCTCTCTCTCTCTCTCTCTCTCTCTCTCTCTCTCTCTCTCTCTCTCTCTCTCTCTCTCTCTCTCTCTCTCTCTCTCTCTCTCTCTCTCTCTCTCTCTCTCTCTCTCAATAAAAGGTGCGCACAAGTACAACACGCGTGCTCGTTCCCGAGGATGTCCCGGATTTTATTACATTATATGAATAATGTGACATATTTCTTTTGCATCAATATTCATTCATTTTCAACCTGCTGTGTGGGGAGGTACCGCACGCAGGGGGGTGCGGTACATGGGGTTGTGGTTGCGTTTGTCCTCTGCATTTACCCATTCTAACTATTAGGAGCTCTCTCTGTATGCGTGTGTGTACACGTGTGTGTGTGTGTGTGTGTGTGTGTGTGTGTGTGTGTGTGTGTGTGTGTGTGTGTGTGTGTGTGTGTGTGTGTGCGTATGCGTGCGTACGAGAGCGTGCGTGTGCGTGTGTGCGTGCGTGTTTGTTGAAACATGGGCAAAAGTTGAGAGCCAACTGACAAAGTACACACACAAGCATGAGCCACAAGTTTCATGAGCAACAAGTTTTTTGCAATCCCACAGTGTAAAAATGACCTTTACCAGTCAAGTCCTACTACACATTTGATGTTAATATACGATTTTACAGTTTTATTAATATCAAAAAAGGAACATTACGGAAAAGAGTAAACATTTTCAATTACTGCATCTACAGTAACCATGTCCTTGTCGTCAACAATTTGGTGATGAGTAGATCACCGCTGATCTGTCACTAACAGTAGTAGTGGTGGGACTAACTCCTCTAAATATCTCTAGCTGATTTATGTGAATGTCTATAAAATATCCCATTAAAAGCTTGACCTTAAAATCCCTTTATGAAGAAAGGCGCTAAAATTATCTCACCTCGCACTAACAAGCCTCCACTGAGCACTTGAGTAACGAGGTGGAATTAAAGTGGGTCCAGGAAGATGTCTAAGCCCTGATGACATGTGGAAGTGTTCCTGGGAACGTTTGCCAATAAACTTCGAAGAGGCCTTGATAAGAAGTGGCCACTTAAGCCCTACTTTGTCACGATCTTTGTCAAATCTTTGAACAGTTTTGAGGCTGCATTTTCACCTACAACATTAACTCTTTGTGCAAACACATGAAAATCCTGAAGAGCCTTTAATCACCAAACCATTTTACGCCCCCACAAATGTAGTTTAATGATTATCCTTGTTTATATTTACCCTGGAGCCAACATGAAGACAGCACTGAAGGAATTACACCGGTCTATCAGTGAGCAGGAAAATGCTCACCCGGACGTGGTGTCCTAATTAATTAATCATTGTTAACACCCATTACTATAGGCCCTGAGAGTGAGAAATTCTTCAGAAGCAGTTTTCTGCTGATTTAGGTATTCTGGTTCAACAATTTTAAAATGTGCATATCTTCTTCAAATATTTTCCGATTTCAATAAATGACACACCATTTGAAAGATGACATTCCATTCGGTACGTTCATAATCTGCAAAAAGCAGAAAATGTACCGTGGCCCCATTGTGTCTCAACCCATTGTATTTCACATAATGTGTGGGAGATTTCCACCCAAGCAACTGGGGTGCTGGCACCAACTGGGGAGACGAACAGGGCAACATTAACCACCCAGCGGCAGCACCACCTGAACCATCTCTCCCTAACGGGATCCCAGGCCGCGTCCTAATGTGCTGACCAGTTCCAGATTAACGGAAGGGCTTTAGGTGCTGAAGCAAAGGGCACCAACCTTGGGGGGGCACCAAACAGCATGGAGAAAGTGAAAGAAGACAGAACTATCGCCGAAAAGCGCCGAAATTTAGAAGCAGCGGCTGCTGACAAAACGGTCCGGGGGGACCTTTTGTCAGCAGTTTGTCAGCCCCCCCCCCCCCCGCTGACAAAACGGTCCAGGGGGGCACCGACACGGGTCGTAGCACAGGGCACCACGAAGGGTTAATCTGGCCCTGGTGCTGACCAGCTGGTGGAAGTTTTTGCTGACATTGTACATTTTCGCTGTTTATGGCTATTTGGGAGTCCTTGGCATGAAATCCTTTGGGAACCCTGTCCTAGCTCAGTGTTTCTCAATCCTGGTTCTAGTAACCCCCTGCCCTGCATGTTTACAACATCTAAAATATGCAGGTCTAAAATTGACAAACATTAGCTTCCATGACTCCTTTTGCGATATACTCTATAATGGTCAGGCAGTGGCTATAGTCTCATTCCCCAAACTCACTGTGCGCGCGATCTCAGCCAAACTTGCGTTACAGAAGCTCCAAAGGGAAGTAATTTAAATACCAAATACATGTACGGTATTGTAGATCAGCTATTTTCGGTGTGTGTGTGTGTGTGTGTGTGTGTGTGTGTGTGTGTGTGTGTGTGTGTCGTTGCACACACAGGGTGTTGTGATGCGTCTAGTGCAGTAGTTAGAGGGAAGGTTGCATGCGTACTTCCCACCTGCTTGCTAACCTCTCGCTTACAGATACTGCCGCTGGCTAGCCCCTGTGGTGAACGGAGAAGCAGCCTCTGGTGTAAGTCTTCTCCTGCCAGTACACAGCCTCTCCTTCACCAAGACTCCTGCCAGGCCTCCACGTGGCCACGCACGGTAACTGGGGCTTCGCGGCCCCAGGCGAACGTGGCAGGGGATCTCGGAGCTGCAGTTGTCCCCAGAGGTGTGATGTGCAGGCCCACACTGTGGACACGCCCTGGCATCAGCCAACCACTGCCCCGCTGCCTTGTGGGTTAGTCTGGGAAGACAAAAGGCTAGGGGAGCACACCCTGAGAGAAAAGCAACGTGGTGGCAGCCCACGCAGGCGGACCTCGACAGACTGAGGAACCGGCAGCTGCCTGCAGCTGGGGAGGGTGCTGGTTGTCTTGGGCTTCCCTTGCCACTGGAATCCACCCTTCTACAGTCAAGTAGTGCTACTGAGGACTGCGCACCCCCTGTGGCACTTTAAAAACTTGCGCAGGTCTCCACTTTGACCTCGGTGACAGAACACCTGGAACCAACACAAAGTCTGGCGGCGCTGGGGTGTTCGGTGACGGGGGCAGGTTTGAATTAACTGGAAGCTTCTAGCTGGACCCCTACACGTCAGCGGCACAGGGCTATTATGGTCGCTAGCAGCTGGAACTGAGAGGCAGCTGCTCTCGGCAGACCCCTGTGCGACTGAGCAGCCCTATTTAGGATCGCACTGCTCACCCCAACTGGGGAGGGGCCTAGAAAAGGTGGCCCAAAAATTGCCCACTCAAACCACTCCTGGACAGGTTACCGCGCCTGTCGGGATATTCCACTCTGCGGTCGAAATAATAAAAAAGAAAAAATATTGAAACTGGCATCATGGAACGTGAGAACCCTTCTGGACTCTACTGGCAACTGTGACAGACCCCATCGGAGAACAGCACTAGTTGCTGCTGAATTGAGGCGATACAACATCGACATTGCTGCCCTGAGTGAGACCAGGCTCCTGGATGAGGGATCCCTGAAAGAAGAAGGAGGCTATACCTTTTTCTGGAAAGGCTTCCCTCCTGGTGGAAAACATCTGCATGGTGTGGTACTGGCAGTCAAGAATACCCTTCTAACAAGCCTGACTGAAGCACCTGTCGGCATCAGTGAAAGGCTGATGTCCCTCCGTATCCCCCTTGAAAAGAAACGCTTTGCCACCCTTCTCAGTGCTTATGCACCAAATGCCATCAGAGAACGAGGTCAAGGACTGTTTATATCAGTCACTGGATGAGGCACTCCGCCGGATCCCGAAGACTGACAAGATCCTCCTGCTTGTCGACTTCAATGCTCGGGTAGGTCGGAACAATCTGATATGGAGCGGAGTGCTTGGTGGACATGGTGTTGGTCAGGTCAATGAAAACGGCATGAGACTACTCACTCTCTGTGCTGAGCATGACCTGACCATAACTAATACGCTGTTCCAGCAGAAGAACAAATATAAAACATCTTGGATGCACCCCCGCTCCAAACACTGGCACTTAATCGATTACATCATTGTGAGGCGCGGTGACACCAGCGACGTCCACATAACCCGTGCCATGAGAGGAGCCGAATACTGGACAGACCACCGTATGATTGTTGCCAAACTCCACATCTCTGTGCGCCCCCCCTTGCGGCTGCACAAGTCCAGAAAGAAGCGCATACACTGCACCCGGCTAAGGAAAGCTGAGGTGAGGAACGAGTTCCGCTGCTCCCTAGCCGAGAAGCTGAGGGAGATCGAACCAGGTCTGAGCTCAGAGGACACCATGGAACAGAAGTGGGCCTCGATTAGCTCCTCAATCTATGAGGCAGCAGCTCAAACAGTCGGATACAGAAACAAAAAACATCAAGACTGGTTTGATGAGAACTCTGACACCATCAAGAGCTTGCTGGATAACATGCACAAAGCGCACAGGGCAACTTTAAACAACCCTGCATCCAGTTCAATCAGGCAGCAGTGGCAGGTAGCTCGCAGGGAAGCCCAAAAGACCATGCGAACCCTGCAAAATGATTGGTGGACAAATAAGGCTCAGGAAATACAAATGTATGCAGATAAAAAGGATATGCACAACTTCTACAACTCCATAAAAAGCATCTATGGCCCCAAAAGCTGCTCTGTCACACCCTTGAAAACAGCAGATGGTCTCACACTCCTGAAAGACCAAAACCAGATCCTGTTGAGGTGGGCTGAACACTTTGATGCCCTTCTCAACCAACATTCTTCTGCAGATCACACTATTTTGGAAGAACTGCCTGAACGTCCCCCGATCCATGACCTCAGCCAGCCACCAACCTTCACAGAGGTTAGAAAAGCCGTCCATGCTCTAAAGAACAACAAGTCCCCTGGCATTGACAACAACCCTGCCGAACTCCTGAAGGAAGGAGGGTACCTGTGTACAAGGACTCTCCATCAGTACATACTGATGGCTTGGAAAGAGGAGAGCATACCCCAACAGTGGAAGGACGCCAATATTGTCGCCATCTATAAAAAAACAAGGGTGACAAGTCCATCTGTGGTAACAGCAGGGGGATATCTCTGCTCTCTGTTGCTGGTAAGGTACTGGCCAAGGTGATGCTACAGAGGCTGATCAATAACATCACAGAGTCGATGCTACCTGAGTCACAATGTGGGTTCAGGAAGAACAGGAGTACGGTCGATATGATCTTCACAACACGGCAACTTCAGGAGAAGTGCCGGGAACAACACAAGGACCTCTTTGTGGCCTTTATCGACCTCTCTAAAGCCTTCGATACTGTGAACAGGGAGCTGCTGTGGAGCGTGCTTGCCAAGTTTGGCTGCCCAGCCAAGTTTGTAAACCTGCTCCGCCAGTTCCACGATGGGATGATGGCCTGCGTGACCATTGGAGGACAGGAGTCTGCATCTTTCCCTGTGCGCACGGGGGTAAGACAAGGGTGTGTACTAGCACCTGTGCTCTTTAACATCTTCCTCCTATGTGTCACCCAGCTTCTCCAGGAGGAGCTTGAGGGTAGCAGTGGGGTGGCAGTGGACTTCAGACTGGACGGGAACCTCTTTAATATCAGGAGGCTACAGGCAATAACCAAACTCTCCATGGAGAGGGTCCTCGAGCTGCAGTATGCAGATGACTGCGCTCTGGTGGCGCACTCTCCACACGACCTGCAGACCATCCTTGATGTGGCTGTCAGGGCCTACAGCAGGATGGGTCTGTCTGTCAACACCGCCAAGACAGAAGTGGTCTGCCAATGGAGCTCCAGTACCCCACACACCCTGCCTGTCTTCACCATCGACAACAAGCCACTAGCAATAACACCATCCTTCAAATACCTGGGCAGTATCCTTTCTGAGGACTGCAGCATCGACTGCGAAATTCAAAACAGGGTCAAGCAGGCATCGGCTGCCTTTGGAAGGCTACGGCGCCGGGTCTTCCAGAACAACAACCTCCACCTGCACACAAAAGTTGCTGTCTACAATGCTGTCTGCATCACCACCCTCCTCTACAGCTGTGAAGCATGGACCACATACAGCCGTCACATCAAGACCCTGGAGCGCTTCCATATTGGATGCCTAAAACGCATCCTGGGCCTCACCTGGCGTGATCGTGTCCCTCATACTGAGTTACTGGTGAAAACCAACTGCCGAAGTATCGAGGCCACTATTACCCAGCACCAACTGCGCTGGCTTGGACATGTGATCCGGATGCCTCAAGACCGACTGCCCCGCAGAGTGCTGTATGGCCAGTTACACCACGGCCGACGCTTGGCAGGGGGGGCGAAGAAGAGGTATAAGGACCAGCTAAAGACTTCACTGAAGAAGTGCAAGATCAGGCCTGAGGATCTTGAGACTGCTGCTGCTGACCGTGACTCATGGCGGCAGCGCTGCCACGAAGGAACTCACAGGCTGGAGGAGGACAGGACTGCCAGAAGGCAACAACAGAGACACAGGAGGAACACACCCATGACTGCCATCACCACTACCGCCACTACAACCTACACATGCCCTACCTGCAACAGAACATGTGGTTCCAGGATAGGACTTTTTAGCCACCTGCGAACCCACCGCTAAGGACATAAGTGGACGTCATCATCGGATTCGATGGACAACCATAAGCAAGTAAGTGCGTGCGTGCGTGCGTGCGTGCGTGCGTGCGTGCGTGCGTGCGTGCGTGCGTGCGTGCGTGCGTGTGTATAAAATGATATAATGTGTTACTTAAAGGGTAGGGTAAGTGATATTTTTTGGTTAAAACAAAAAGTTTTGTATTAAAAGGTTAAAGCACTATATTCTGATAGTAATCATTGCTATACAGTGATTGTTCAGTATCAGTCTCCCCGTCTCTCCAGCTCGTTAATAAACAGAAAATACATTTTCAGGTAGATGACAACATTTCAGCCAATCAGGAGAGAGTACCCATTTATCAGCTTGATTTGTATAGTCATCCAGTTCCAATTTGTTCAGCTCATTTCTTTGTGTCACCACTTGCTTAATCTGTATCCTGACAGAGTTTATCCTGATAGGATAAAATTGGTAGCCTGACCTGAAAATGCCTTTTCTGTTTAAGAAAAAGCTGGAGAGACATGGAGAGTGGAGACTCCTGTTAGTGAACAAACACTCAATAGCGATGAGTATCAGAATTTAGAGCTATTTAACACTTATATTGACCAAAGAAAATCACTTACCCTACCCTACCCTAAATAATGCGTTGCCCCAACTTACTACTGTTTTGTATTCTAACACTAGAAAACTACTCTTCATTGCCAATGGTGGATTTCAACTTCAAATAGTAGTCTTATCTTAGTCTGTATCCTTGACACTACGGAAACAGAACTTGGTAACACATTTTTCTCCACAAAAGAAATTGCTGGCAGCAGTTGCTTTTAGTCTTTCTCAAGGTTACCTAACAGATCATCGTGGTTGATGCGAGTTTCAAGGAACATGTAGGAATTCCCTTCATCTCTCTAACGCCTACATGTGAACTTGCGTCAAACTCACCAATATCATCCTCCATTGACCTTCTTTAGCTCTTTCTATCATCTTTCTACTCCACTCTGCTTTCTTCCCTTTTCTATGCAGCGTTTTGTCATTATTTATACTTGCAGAACATTTAAACAGAACATCGGTAACAACATCTTCCATCACACAAGACAATTAAAACTGATTCAGATTTGCTGTGGTACTGCAGGCCATGACAGTGTCAGATATCGAGTGTGCCATTCTGAGCGGAGGGGTAGATGACTCATGCTGATTAAGCGTTGCATAATTCATGCGTATACAGTACACACAGAGTACACTGGTTGTTCGTGCACATGGTCATGTGCAACGGATAATGTTCAAGACAGAGCCTCAAATCAGAACTACTGTATAGTCTGAAGAAGGCAAAAATACTGATATTTACCCCAAATACAAGGTCACCTTTATGGATACTAATAGTATAATAATAGTAATAGTAGTATCAGCATACATCCTGAGCTTAGTATGTGATATGGATCTTCAAATAATAAAATCAACAGGAAGGTGACATTTTTATTAAAAAAACAAACAGTACTGGGTTTGGTGATGCTCTATATTGTCTGAATCAGCTTTGTTTGTGTTTGTTTACATGCTAAAAGAGTGATTTTGAGAGCTGTTTTACCGTACAATGTAAGTCAATGAGGACCATATTTTGAATTATCAATTTCTAAACAATGGAGCAATTATCTTTGATTTCTATTCCACCTTTGGAATTACATCATGGCAAGGTAACTACACAACCCAAACCTCTACCAAAGTGGTCTTGCCCTTTAAGGAGGTGTTTGATCAGATTTTGTATTAGCTTCCATCTATAAACTTAACTCAGATTTTCAGCATGCTTTCAAGGTGTTCATGCCACTAGCACAGCCGTAATGCTTGTCTTTCGGCTCGGCTTCAAAGTGTTTGGTAGAATTCGCAGGTAATAGCAAGTACTTGACAGGGATCGCGACGTGAACGCTTTCACGTCGCATTCAATAAAAACACAAAGGACTGTGTAAAGAAATGGGAAACTGTCATATAACCACATGCTTCAAAGACACGAAAAGAAGAAGAAGCCGTAATGCAAATGACTGATCAGATAAGACTGATCTGATAGAGGCAAGAAATATATATTTATTCTGGGTGTTGTCCCACTTCATTTTATAATGAGACACTCCTAAATGAAAGTTGATGCATATAGTTAAAAATGTTCAGACCATACTTGAATGAGGAGTTTTTATCCAACAAAACGCAAAAGGTTTATTTATAATACGTATTATTTATAATCTATTATGCGTTTTTCTGTTCTAATGATGGTACAGTACGCATTATGGCGTCCCTTAGGGGAGATACTTGGGTCCATTAAAGGACCACAATTGAAATAAGCTCTGGAACTTTGCTGTGTTCTATCACTTTGACAGATGTGTGCAATGATGTTTTTGTTTATGAATTTTGCCAATTAAGTTTTGTCAATCATTGCTCTATTAGTTATTATTTTTTACCAATAATATGCCACTTATTATGAGGAAATCCCCTTTAACTATGTTGCAGAGAAGATTCCACATTGATTATGTGCATCAACTAGCGTGAGTGTTGATCAGTTACGTGATATACTCGAATAGAAGTGAAATTGAACCGCTCTCTCTATCATATCATCACATGCAAAAAACACTGCAAAAAAAAAAGGGGAGTAGTCTCAATCAATTTAGTCAAGTTGCAAATAATGAGTTGTATAACCTTCAGCAAGTGCAGAATAGAGCAGCGCACATCTGGTGTTCAATTAAAGTAGGCCTATAGATACAGAAATGCATCGTGACCCTGCATGACTGAAAGTGAAGAACACATATTAGTATTATGAATGTGTTAATAAATATGTATCGTACTCAAAAATGATATTTTCTTAGTATGAGCATAACTTAACAAAACATGGCATTAGGGTTAGCAATGCAAATTCCATACATGTAGGTTACATATTTTCTGTTACTTTTGTTGAGGCTAGTGTTAGTGACCCTAAGAACTACTTTTATTTTCATACAATAAATACTTACATTTTAAACTCGCTTGAATTCAATACAGTATAGGTCACATGCAAATTTGACCTAAATAGTCTATTTTCTAGGTTCTGGATGCAATCCATAATGCAATGTTTGAGACTTTGTGGTCTCATTAGATGATTCATATTGTTATGGTCATATTTTTAATGGGGGTTCTGCAGTAAATATTTTATGCTTTGCAATTGTTATACTGTTTGTATTAGGCTTAGGGATGCAAATTATCGATCAATTCATTAATTGATAATTGATAACCTTATCAACCGATTAACCGGTTAACTGATAAGCAGCTTTTTTTTTTTTTATCTGAGAATCTTAATTTCAGATTTTAAAAAAAGTGCTTAGAAGCCGAGATACAGCCTTTTTAAGTAAGTTAAACAAGAAGTGAATGGAGCAGAAAATCTTCAAATCATCATATCTTGGGTTCTGAACTTGGGTTAGTCAACAGAATCTTTTTTTTTTGGTCAGGATACCAATTTTACACAATCAGGAGAGAGAACTCATAAAGGATAAACAAGTGAAATTTGAACTGATGACACAAAGAAGTGAGCAGATACAATTGGAACTGGAACACAATAAAATAAAAAGTTGATAAATAGTTACTCTCTCCTGATTGGCTGAAGTTGGAAACCTACCTAAAAAAATGTTTTTTTTAATTTTTTCAATTAATTGTTAATCGTTTGATTTAATCGGATAATTTATTAATCGATTAATTCGATTAATCGATTAATTGTTAACATCCCTAATTAGGCTATACATGTTTGGTTGATGTGCGAGCATTTTACTGTATAAATACACACTAGTACATATATATTTTTCTTTTACTTAATTTTTTTATGTGGACCCCAGGAAGAGTAGTTGTTAACCTGGTAGCAAATGGACAACAATATACTCAACAAACCTCCATTGAAGGCAACCACATCACAGATAAATACAGACTTCACTGAGCCACATGGAACACACACGCACGCACGCGCGCACGCACGCGCACGCACACACACACACACACACACACACACACACACACACACACACACACACACACACACACACACACACACACACACACACACACACAGAAGGCAAGTCCTGTGACATGTTGGTTGTTGTGTCGCAGTCACACTCACAGCGCATTCCACACAATGGCAAAAATGAAACTGCAGATGACCTATTGGAGCAGAGGCTTGAACTTTTTCCTTGTTGTGTGGTCCTGTCTTGTATACCGTGTACTGTATACTGTTATTTGCACTAGACATGACATGGGCTTTCTATACTTGCGAAAGCTGCTAAAATGGACATCCATGACATAAACTGTGCAAAAGAGAGCAGAAATTGTTGCTGACTTCACAGCATATGGGAAATCTAAAGATGACCAAGGAATGGGAAGAGTTGCCCCGTCTCTAGCTCTTTAATAAACAGAACATACATTTTAGGTAGGTTTCCAACTTCAGCCAATCAGGAGAGAGTAACTATTTATCAACTTTTTATTTTATTGTGTTCCAGTTCCAATTGTATCTGCTCACTTCTTTGTGTCATCAGTTCAAATTTCACTTGTTTATCCTTTATGAGTTCTCTCTCCTGATTGTGTAAAATTGGTATCCTGACCAAAAAAAAAAATTCTGTTGACTAAAAAGCGGGCAAGACAGGGAGACCACGAACAAGACCCCGGGGTCTTCAACGTTTTTTTTGGCAAAGGAACCCCAAGCTGAGAAAGAGATGAAGCAGGGACCCCCACTATATATTGTATAAAATGGAGTTGCAGATGAAACATTTTCATAGATTTCCATAGAAACACACACGTTTTCTTCCATTGTTGTCTGGAACTACTCAGTCTCTGTCCATTGTGCTGAAATATATTTCACTGCATTGGTTTAGGGATAAAGCATGGATATTCCTGGTCAAATATTACTCCACTATAAGTTAAATTTGCTCAGTAAAAGTTGTCCTACTCTGGAGTTCTTGCTTCAAAAGTACATGTTTTTAAAAATACAAAGAACAAGAACTATCACTAATAGTGTGAAAATAGCAGATCTACAAGCTCACAACAAAAGGGATGTTAAGGTTCATGGGGTAAAGTGGTGAAGGGTACTAGTTGGGCAGGAACATTTATGGTGCATTACGGTGATAAGAAAAGTTGTGAAATTATTAATTTTAATACCTGCCTTTACATGTGAATATTAACATATGTAAAATATGTTATATTAACCAGTAGTACTGTAAGATTTTTCAATTGCATCCTTGTTTCTGTTCTTGAAAAAGTTTGGTTTATTCCCATTTTTAGTTGTCATTCCTTGAACAGGTTTCAAGCCCTGGATGACTGATAGATAGTGTGATAGAATCTGTTGGCTATAATTGAACAAATGTGTAGGTGTAATTTAAAAAGGCTCCACTTGATCTCTTTGTGTGTGTGTGTGTGTGTGTGTGTGTGTGTGTGTGTGCGTGCATGTGTACCGTATATCCCAATATATATCCCATTACTTCAGACGTCACTGCTCTTAAGCTTGATCAACACCACACACGTGACTACAAACACACACAAGCCTGACCTCACACACAAACATGCCCCGCGGCCCAATTGAGACACTTGTTCATTTGACAAAAGATAAATCAGCCAGTCAGAGATGGAGTGGCTACACCCACAGTTCCCCCGACACTCATCATTTACTCTGATAAATCCTGTGTGTGTGTGTGTGTGTGTGTGTGTGTGTGTGTGTGTGTGTGTGTGTGTGTGTGTGTGTGTGTGTGTGTGTGTGTGTGTGTGTGTGTGTGTGTTCCTGCACTCAATACAAGCCTGTGAGAATCTATTTGCGCTTGACTCTGTCTCCTTGCCGCCCCTGTGTTTGCGTGCGCGCGCGTGCGAGTGCGTGCGTGCGTGCGTGTGTGTGTGCGTGCGTGCGTGCGTGCGTGTGTGAGGCTGTGAGCGAGTGCTTGCTCAAAAGCTAGTCAGGCATTGGATAATAAGGTTGTTTTAATGCAACAAGGGCCAGAGAAGGAGGGAGGGGGGTGGTGGGAGAGAAAGGGAGGAATGAAGATGAGAGGGGGAAATGAGAAAGAAATATAAAGAGGTGTGGAAGACAGGATGAAGATAAAGATGACAGCAAATTGCAAGGAGGTATGTCACAGGTCTGTGTGTGTGTGTGTGTGTGTGTGTGTGTGTGTGTGTGTGTGTGTGTGTGTGTGTGTGTGTGTGTGTGTGTGTGTGTGTGTGTAGGGCGAGGGGTGGGTGGGACCAAAAGTCAAATCATTAAACTAATACCGTGGCTGGGAGGTAGATGTTAAATGAAAGTGTTGTTATATAAAATTCTATTATCATCTCCATTAGAGAAGACCATTATCTTGGTCCAGAGGTTCTGATGTTATAATGAAGTTGTTGTTTTTTAATCAAACCCCAATCTGGGCTTCCAATTCATCATTTATTTATGCCTATAATAAAAGTTCAAGTTGTCTGTGGCGGTGTTTGTCTGTGTGCCCGGATTCTGCCCAAATATGGACAAACCCTGATGTCAATGAAAATCGGTGTTGTAAGGCAACGGAAAACATGCCCGACGTTAGCCAAATCAATGCTGCTAGGCAACCACGAGCTACAGTATATAAGAACTGGAGGAGGCATAGAAGACCCTCAACCTTTAGAGAGTGACACAGAACCCCTACAGACAACATGGCAGCTTGCAGTAGTCCTAAAAAGTCTGTTTTGTTTGTGTGCTTGGGGAATATTTGCAGATCCCCCATTGCAGAAGCAGTCTTCCGAAAGATGGCAACAGATGCTGGTGTTGAGGATAAGTGGAGGATAGGCAGTGCTGCTACATCCACCTATGCAATAGGCAACCCTCCAGACCACCGTGGCCGAGTCTGCATGAAGAGCCACGGTGTGTCCATGACGCACGTGGCCAGGCAGGTGACTAGGGAAGATTTCAGCAGCTCCGACTACATCCTGTGCATGGACCAGAGCAATTTGAGCGACCTGAAAAGCAAGGCCAACTCCGTGAATAACTGCAAAGCAAAGATTGAGCTCCTTGGTTCATATGACCCTCAGAACGAGTTGATCATCCAGGACCCATATTATGGAAACGATGAAGACTTTGAAAAGGTGTACGAACAGTGCATGAGATGCTGCAAAGGATTTTTGGAGAACAATAACTAACCGGCACAGTGTGGCCTCAGATGATCTATTCTGTCTGGCTCTGTTGGGATGACGCCAGAAATGTATTGTAAGAACATATTTCATATGTTACAGTAACACTTCTAATCAATGCAGAACACATTTGGTGGGGCTCAATCTTTTTTATCACTTGGAGGTCAAGGGAAGGACAATGCGTTGGAGAGAGGGCCACAATGTTTTATGCCAGAGTACATACACATGGTTCCTTCAGTCACCCCTTATTATAAATATTGAATGGTTCCTTAAATTCCAGCGTTTGTCCACTACATTGTGGGATTTTCATGTCAGTGTTTTTTGGATAATGCTAGTTTTGTGTTTTTCACTGATACTGGTGGTCTTTGTATTTTGTTTTTAGATTCATTCATGGGTACTGAATGAATAGCATTAACCCATTAAGACCGGGAACGCATCTGTGTCATTTTAAGATTTATTTGGCTATTCAAAAATAGCAAATATACAAGCTCATAGCGCGGCACTGAGTGCCGCGCTATGAGCTTGTAGATCTGCTATTTTTGAAAAATTGTGAAAAAATATTTATTATATATTTTTCAAAAAACTGTTAGGATTTAGGGAAAAAAAATGTAATCGGTCTCAGGCCTTAATGGGTTAAAAGTTGTGACCTGTCCTTTTGCAGCATAGTGGTTAGGAAGACAGAGCAGCACATATAGGACTGCACTGTGACATCTCAAATGTGTACAATGTATGCTCTTTGCAGTCCACCACATGCCTGGGATGTGTGTGTGTAAGGTGCCCATATTGGCCCGCAGAGGTACTGTAATATAATTTAGGCATCTCGCCATCTGCCGTCTTTGTGTCATTAAGGGGGTGTTCTCGTGCCATGCAGAGCATGCCACAGTGGCCAAAGGGACTAAACCAAACCAATCATCTCACTTTTGGCCTAAATGAATAGGCCTAAATGTTAGTCTGGATAATTCAGCTTTCCTCATCCATTCTTATTCTAAATGATGTGAACTGCTGCCGTTTTTCTCTCCATGGATGTGTTGACCCTGACATTTATAATGTACATTACATCAGAATCTTTACTGTTGTCTTCATCTGTTGTTTTCAATAACTGTAGATTTCATGTTCTGTAAGGGAGAGAGGCCTGCCAACAATGCTGCAAGATCAGCACCCATTGATTTACCATTCACCAGCTTTTCAAATCGTTATATCGGCAGCAGTGGTGATCATGCTGATGATGGCTGGACTTAACAGACTACACAGTCAAGACTACACCTTGAAAAGGAAGGAAGGAAGGATGGATAGGGGAAGATTGACAGGAGTAAATGAATGAATGAATTAATGAATTTCCAGACACTGGATTGATTCAAGGCAAAAAGAAATTCTACCACATGATGATCACTAAAGTCTGCTTCTTAAAGGAAACAAATGAACAAAAACAAATGAGGGAGCCAATAAATATACCAATAAAATGTTATCTGTAGAGATCATTTGCAGTAGCTGGACCATGGTCAAACATTTCAGCCAATATTGTTCAACTCTCCAAAATACAGATCTACTCTAGTCTCATCCATGAGTCCCCTTTGACAGACGGCTTAAAGTTTAATGCAATGTTTTAACATTAACAACAATTCAAGTTCTTAAGTGAGTCCAATGTGAGTACACCAATACCTTCTCAAGTCAAAACTCGACCTCTCACACACACACACACACACACACACACACACACACACACACACACACACACACACACACCACCACCACCACCACCACCACCACCAACTGAAAACAAATTTATATGGTAAAATAGTGAAACGGTTCGGATTCCCTCTCGCCACTTAAGTCCTCAAGGGCCCTTCTCTCTCCAATCATCACAGCGCATGTTTTCAATTAGAACCTTCATTAACAAGCTCTCAGCGCAATTAATGAGCTTGTTAAGTATAGTAATCATAATCACTGTGTGGGTGTCACAGCGGACGGTGCATATCAACGAGGACGGATCAGACAAACAAATCAGAGGTTAAGGTCTCTAGAAGGGCAAGAGAGGGAACCGCAAACATATTGGCTTCTTTTTGTGATTACTTTCTTTATTACGATTAACGCGATGTCCCCAGGCCAGGCAGGCCATCTGCGCCAATTTCCTGCCATACCTGGCTGATGCTGTAAATTAAATAAAAGTACAGTAAACTAGAAAAGTGTGCTCCTTGGAGTACAGGTCTCCACCAGGCCGGGTTGCCTACCCATGGCCTGCAAACTTTGGTCATAGCTACTTGGAAAGGGATCTGAAAAATCTAACTCAAACTATGCCACTATGATTTTCTTTTGTAAAAAAGCAACAACAACATTTTATGAAATTAATTCTAGGTGAAAAATGTAATTTAGTATTTGTCACTACATTTGCACATGAAATTCGTCCTCTGCATTTAACCCATCCTAACCATTAAGAGCCGTGGGGAAGTGTAATTAATAGTTATTGTATGTTGGCACTTTCCACATTAAGCTGTAATTATATTGGGTAATAAATAATAATAGGTTTAATAATGTTTTTGTAAGGCAGAAGATGAGGAGGGATGCTGCCTCTGTGCTGATGGTCTCATCAGTTCGGAGGAGAAGCTCTGCATTTTGTGACTGGACAGCTGATGAAGTGGTCCACGTCATAAGCTAATTTCTCCAAAGGTTAAAACTATTCTCAGCCAGAAAAAGAGCTCTGATCAGCCTTCTAATGATCTGATCAGGGTGTGATGTAAAAAGGCTAGTGTGAACAAACATACCATTAGGGGTTAAGAGTTTGCTCAGAGACACTTCGGCACAGATTAGGCGAGCAACCACTTAAGCATTATATAGTTTGTCATACATTGAAGTTGCCTCTGTGCCTCTTTGTCTGACATCAGGCCATAGAGAGACCATGATCAGATGGGCAGCTCTGCATTTGTGTTCAGTCGTGAAATAGCCAATCTGCAAGCTGTCCCCTTGGACATGAGTCATGACACTAGTATGTCACAGGGACTTACAACCCCAACCCAACCCTTGACGCTGAGTGCCAAGCAGGGAGGCATTGGGTGCCATTCTTATAGTCTTAAGTATTATGACTCGGCCGGGGATTGAACTCCCAATCTCAAGGCCAAAGCTCTAACCCCAAGGCCACCGAGTTGGTCTGGTGGTTTAATCTAATTAACTATACCAATTAGCTCTCTCTTGAAACTAGGTTAGGTGGAGTGTATAGCCACATTCCTGGTTAGATGGGATGTGTTGTCCCCTCTCTGCACCCAACAAATTCCTTCTTAAAAAAAAAGAAGAAAGAAAGAGTAGTTCTACTGATGGAGTTCGATAAAGATACATAGAAAATAAAAGCGGTGCAGACACAAAGGAAAGAACACAGCAAGATAAAGGGACGGTGAGTGAATCAGTCTGTGATCCGGAATCGGCCTATTTCAAAACTCTTTGATGCCATCTCAGCCTGTTCTCTTTGCTCTTGTGGGTGCATCAACAAACATCATCATCACTGATAGATAACATCAAATATTAAAACCGAATATCTAAGGCGTACCCAATACCAACTCCCCCTGTGGAAACGTGTACTTTACAGAACACACATACAAAAAGGAACGCAACACCGTGTGCACCTGCATTATCAAAAAGAGCATTATGCAAACCTGTTTTCCCCAAAGCCAAAAGGAAGTGAATGAAGTTATAGTAAAGGAAATGTGAAATGATACAGCATTCTACTTGTTATACATTGTGTGCATGTGTGTGTGTGTGTGTGTGTGTGTGTGTGTGTGTGTGTGTGTGTGTGTGTGTGTGTGTGTGTGTGTGTGTGTGTGTGTGTGTGTGTGTGTGTGCGCGCATGCACGCCTGCGTGAGTGCTACACTTGTATTACTATTCATGTGTGTACAAAATGCCCTTAAGGAGAGTAAATCCAGACAAACATGACCGATGGGGACATTCATCTGGTATCCTTGAGGGAGATGGTCATTTTCATGGCTAAGTGCAGCAAAAGTTTCAGGTTGGGGTCAGAGTTAGGATTAGGCATTCAGGGGATAGGGTTAGCTTTAGGGTCAGGTGTTAAAGCTTTCATGACATTCAGTTTTACAACACATTAAAAGTCTTTGTCATGGTCCTTCAAACGTGTATAAAAAGTTTTAACTGAAAAAATAAATCCTTGCCTGCGGGTGTCGCTGTTGAGGGATTTTGCCTGTCAATCATCTGCTCTGCCCCCCCCCCCCCCCCCCCCCCCAAGGAAAGGATAGGGGAGGGGCGAGGAGGGGAGTGGGCGGGATTAATGGCCTGTGACTTCACTATCCAAGGGCCAATCTCAGATTACTTTTCAGCCTAATTATTCAGAAAACCCCAGACCACAGAAAATCCACTGAATGTTCAAAGTTCCGTTTTTTTGGGTGTAATTGAGGTCATAAAACCCCCCCAAAAAACATTCAAAAATAAGAAAGTGAAAATGAATGTCATAGAACTTAGGAGGTTAGGAGATATATTTTTACATTATATTTTGTTGTTGTTTTTTGCTTTGCCAATATGGACACAGCAGAGAGAAGAACAGTGTGCGAACAGAGCGAGAGAGAGAGAGAGAGAGAGAGAGAGAGAGAGAGGGAGAGAGAGATTCACAGTACAACATAAAGCAGAGAGAGAGGACAACAAGGCTATATGAGTGACAGAGACTGTATAGGACCTGACACCCCGAAAGCATCATTGATGAGAGCATCACGGACGCGTGTCACGTGAGTCCACCTGTTCACATCGGCTATTTAGTTTAAAGACTTTCTAGAACGGCCAAACAAGTGAAAACAAACACAACTTATTTGTTTATGCGTTTGTTTATACACACTGCAATACAAGTCTAAAAAAAATACCTTACTGTGCTGCTCCAACTCATTTTTGATGGTCTGTGCTGCGTGAACTGAGCTCAGAAGGACTTCGACAGGTTTTGACGCGCCCACTTGACAACTCCAGTGAGGCTACAGCCGTATGCAATGGGCAAGTTTGATGACGTGAGCATCTGACACTTTCAGTGTGTCAGGGCCAGTGGTGGAAAAAGTACTCAAATGTTTTACTTAAGTAAAAGTATCAATACTGCAATGTAGAAGTACTCTGTTACAAGTAAAAGTCTGGTGTTCAAAATTTACTTGAGTAAAAGTACAAAAGGATTGGTATCAAAATGTACTTGAGCTTGTAGATCGGCTATTTTAGCCTAGGTATATAATAGGACTAAAGTGGTTAATGTATGTTTTATAATGTAATAATGTATATCTGCAAAGTAACTAGTAACTAAAGTTTTGAAATAATTGTAGTGGAGTAAAAGTACAATATTTGCCTCTGAGATGTAGTGGAGTAGAAGTAAAAGTACAATATTTGCCTCTGGATGTAGTGAAGTAGAAGTAAAAGTACAATATTTGCCTCTGAGATGTAGTGGAGTAGAAGTAAAAGTATTGGAAATTGGAAATACTCAAGTAAAGTTCAAATACCTCATAATTGTAATCGAACAGTAGTTGAGTACATGTACTTAGTTACTTTACACCACTGGTCAGGGCCAGATGAGTTCTTGTAATATTGGCTAATCACAATTATTTGAGATAATCGCAATTATTTAGTATAATCGTCATAATTGTTTTCATGTTGAAAAATGTCCATACATTTTCACACACAAAGCCTAAAAGCCAAACAGAAATGTCATTTTCATTTATACTGGTATGTTCCAATGTTCAATGCCAAAAACATAATTAAATCGTTAATCACAATTAGTTATTAAGTAAAATGTCATGATCGTGACAGCCCTCATGGAGAGATGGGAGCACGTACAGGCACACACGCACACGCACACACACACACACACACACACACACACACACACACACACACACACACACACAGAGAGACCTTAGGACCCTGTGTCATCTTAGGTCATGCTGTATTGCTTAGTCTAGATGTGTCCAATGGTCCAGTGAAGCATAACTGCACACATACAGTGCAAGCTAATCCACGGGTATCTGATTGTGTATCTGGGAGGAGGCCAGACAAATAGCTGCCAAACATACACTGAAGCTGTCTAACATGTCAAAACAGTTTGTGATATTTCACCAAGGAAATCAAATCAGCTTGTTCTGACTGGCCAGCTGCTACATATTCTCATTCTCATTATTATCATTTTACTCTTGGCTGCATCTCTTTCTGTATCTGTGCTGTGTTTCGTAACTGCTGTACTGCCATGACAACTGAGTTTTCCCAGCAGGATCGATACACGTCTATCTAAATGGAAGAATACATTTGCAACCGAAATATACAAAATATACATTCACGCATCATAAGGCTGACCAAAGTACATAATGTAAATAGCAGCAGCTTTTAATGTTAGAAAAACTACACTATCATGTTCTCATATCTGACACCAATGTCAGTGCCTTAGCACTCTACTGTACTTTACACAGTGCATACTATATGAAAGAAGGAATATCCCACAGTCTGGTTATATAAACTATGGGATAGAACCCAGAGTAATTGTTCCCAGTGGATCATTGCAAGAGTGAGTGTGTTTTAATGAGCCAAAGTCCCAGGGAGAGAGTGAATTGACTTCAATGCGGGTCCCGGGATGGGAAAGTTTAAGAACCCTTGATATCAGTTACACTGCAGTACATGTACAATAGATCTCACGTCTAGTGACAGATACCCAACTGCCCCCCCCCCCCACCGTGGCCCCAGTGTGGATCTAATCCATTTAGCATGTTGAGTAATGACAGTTAATCTAATGGAGCCACCCCCCTCTGGTCTGTGTGAATGGATTATCTGCACCCCATTCCTACACAGCAATACGTCTGTTACAGTTGAAAGTATAGTTTGTGGTACTGTACGTGCGTGCGTGTGACAGAGTATTAAGAGATACAGCAAAAGGACAAGGAAAGAGAGGGTGTGTGGCAGAAAGTGAGAAAAGGAGAGTGTGAGAAAGCGAGTTTGCCTCTCTGCCAGTCAGATAAGACTATGGTCTGCAGTTGTACAGTTTTAAACACAGTGGCTAGGTATTAAATCAGTGTTCAACCCTAATCTTTCAACGGATGCCAATTCACTTCCCTATCAGGGATCGCAATATATCATGCCTCTATTGGTCTGATCACATGATATAAGGAGCTTCAGAACTCGTGTGTGCATGGGGCAGCATGACCTACCTGTAGCAGTTAGTGGCACCATCCTATCATCCTGTCTTCAAGACCATCTTGTCACACGGTCGATAGCAGACACACCAAAAGCTAGCCCATTAGATGAGGGCCTTGACGAGTCAGGTGTTAGCAGACAGTCCCCTGCAGGAGAGAAGGCCTGGAAAAGATATAAGAAAAGGTGTTTTAAGACAAAAAAAACGAGCTGCTGAGAATAAAGAGAATGAAAGGGATCGTCTTACAAATTTGTTTAATGAGCAAAGCTCAGGGCATATCCATCAGTTGATACAGTACATTTCTGATCAGATGGTGGAAGCGAGCAATACGAGAATAAGAAAAAACATCTTCCTCCTCAGTGATATTCCTCTGAAATTGGAGTTATGAGGCCGTGGCATTATCAATGCCAAGCATTTCTACGACAAGGTTTTCAACAGCCTTTACAATGTACTATTCTATACCTCACTGATGGACAAGAAATTGATAGGTTTGACAAAGTCCTTCCTCCTACCCTCAAACATTTGCCAGGTCATCGCCGATCAAAAGAATCTCTCGCACAGAGAATTGACATGTGTCTGAAGTGAACCAAGAATGTGTCACTATTTCAGTCCAGTTTGCTTTGCTGCAGGCACCGAGCAAGACAGCATGGACAACCAAAGCTATTCTGTAGCCCTTTAGACCTATAGCACAACTTCTGATAGAAATGGAAAGAAGAGCCACCATCAGGCCCCTAGGGCACATCCGCTGGAATAACTGCTGAGAGTATCAAGCCTGGTGGTGACTGGCTGGCAGTAGCTTAAGATAAGCACTAGTGGTTGGCCAGAGGTGTTTCAGTGGATGGTGAAAACCTGGATGTGAGAGTGGAATTCTTGCATCACATTGCCCCAATGAGAAATTCACACCTCAACATACGACAGGTGAGATGACTGCTTTTGCCCTGTTAAGCTGGTGGGAAATGTGTCTCAGTCAAACGAAAATTAATAACAATTTTAATTTCTCCAGAGGTAATGGACTTCAAATAAGATAAGACGATTACATTAGTCATCTGCTTCCCAGTAACTAAACAGTTTTGTTACAAGCTTTCTTTTTTGTTTTGTTTCTTTTTTAATTGGGATGTAATTAGGAGTGGGGTGATATGCTTAACTAACAATACAATTAAATGCACATAAGGTGGTACATGATTTGGTACAGACATACTACAATAATATGATAAACATTCAATGACAACAAAGTATGCCTGTGCACTGCAGATATGTGTATTTCTGATGTCATGACACAGGCTAGCAATATGCTATGAATTATGCATACGTTTGTATGATAAACATTCAAAGACAACAAAGTATGCCTGTGCAGATATGTATATTTCGGATGTCATAGATGACACAGGCTAGCTATATGCTATGAATTATGCATAAATTTGATCCTCCAGATTTTGGGTAATCCAAGAGTATGCAAATCAAACTCACCGCAGCAAAAACAACATACCAGTGACAGTGACCTCTTTGACGGGATGTCGGGTTATGGGCTAGTGCTTGTTTAATTACACTCAATGTCCCTGCATACAAGTTCTTTATTCATTTTAGTAAGGTTTGGTGTGTGGCTCTGCACCTCGTCTGAGTTGTGTGCCCTGCATCAAACCACTTTTTTCCATCTACACCAAATCTCTCTGCCAAAAATGGCCAATCTACGCTTGTGAGTTTGTAGATTTGCAATTTTTGATGAATGTTCGTCGGTCCAGAATAGGCATGCTGGGGTTCAAGTGGTTAACTATTAAAACTTGTACTATTACTTTATCAAAGCTTGGTGTGACAGACAACACTGTACAAAGTGCTAGAGGTTTTCAGGAAGGGTAAATGCAAAGTATTGCACACATACAATACTGGTAAACACAGCCTGGTCTAAACAGACATGCAATAGTTCTCTGCATGCAAACACAGTACACCATGGATTTGCTCTCCCTCTCCAACATTTAGCTCTCTTAAAATGATATGCCTCGCTTTGCTCCATGCAAACCCAGACAATCACATACTGACAACCACAAACCCCCGCGCACACACACACACACTCGCACACGCACACGCACACACACACACAGTACTATGTGTGGCTGCCAACAAACTCCAGCAGTGAGGGACATGGCAGAATAAAGTAATGTTATTTCGTTTCTAGAACGTCTTTGATCTGGAAAGCTTGATAACAGACTGTAGATATGGAGGGCATGAAGGTAGTTCTGTGGGGTGCAATCGGAAACACAGCAGGAGGGAATGCGGTGATCATTCCATTAAAAATGAAGGGAGGTTGTACAAAACACTGAGATTCTGGCTATAGATTAAAAAATTAATAAATAAAAACCCTCACATCCCTGACAACTCCATCTATCCTCCCAAGGCATGTTCTGGATAACGACCCTTGCAAGAAATGCACATCAATAAAACAAAGACGATGCAGTCCAGGAGCGTCATTTGGGCTTCCAGGGGATGCCAATTGCCACCCCCGCATTTAACCTCCAACTTCAGGTTTGTTATTCATATTTTCTCCACCTCTGAATGTTTTTTGTAGATTAATCAGATTTTAGACCAACACTTACAGATACTTTGCCAGAATTGTGGAGCCTTACATAACCATTTAGTGACACTTACTCGTGATATTTATACTGGAATACATTTCACTGTGCTAGATTACATTTCCCTTTAATAATCTCTCTTGCCATGTTATTGATGCCACTACACAGGACTCCCTATTTTGGGGTTGCCATTAAACAGGGGGGGGGGGGGTTTCTTTTGCCAACAATAGCAGACCTACAAGCTCAAAACGCATTGTGATGCGATGTGTTGTGAGCTTGTAGATCGTCAATCTTTTGCAATCTGGAAAGTAGGCTATAGTACTAGGTAACAGGTGAGTATAGTGCTGAACAGGGTAGCAGTATTACAGCAGTGGTTCGCAAACACTTTCATGTCAAGGACCCCCAAATTAATGTGTTTGGCCACAGACCCCCATCAGAAACTATCTGTTAGTATAGCACAAGTATAAGTGAATTATTGGATAAAAACGTTCACTCACACAAACAAAATTGCTCCTCGTATATATTATAAAATAGCCACCACAAATGTTAAAAAAAATAATGATTACCACTTTTTTTCAAACCGAAAAACTCTCTCAATCAATCTCTGTATCATGAAACAAATTTGATTAGGTCATCACCTCCACTGTCGCATTTATTATTAATGGCAAGGTCTCTCCCGTTTCACCTGTAGACTCTGTGATCGAAATGTCAATGGAATGTTGATTGAAATGTATAGCTCAGGAGGGGATGGAGCTGTCCAATGTCCAGTACCCAGCATACATCATTTGTTTTTCCATAATGTCCAACCGGTTCACTGCTGACATAGTCTCGTGTGTCCAGACTGTTGCCTCCCACAATTTTCAAATGCTTGTGGAATAGTTACGTGAGACTACTGCTGACACAACACCCAATGGATACGGTGCTTATAAGTGCTGTCAGTGACATAGCCTAATGTAACATAAGAGTTATCGATGTCACAACAGCAACGAGTAGCCTATAAAATATTTAGCTTAACTTAGAAAAAAAAGGCTGCAACCTTTTCTACCAGGTGAGGGAGTCCAAAAAAAGACTCCAACAGGAATCTAGTCGGGTCCTCAGGCTCTGACCAGTGGTGGAAGACATACTCAGATATTTTACTTCAGTAAAAGTAGCAATACCACAATTTAAAAGGCCTGTGTTCAAAATGATACTTGAGTAAAAGTACTAAAATGTTTGGAAATAGCAGATGTACAAGCTCACAATGGTGATGCGTTGAGAGCTTGTAGATCGGCTATTTTCAAATAGCATGTATAAAATAGGACTGAAGTGGTTAATGTATGTTTTATCATATAATAATATCTGCAAAGTAACTAGTAACTAAAGTTTAAAACACATTGTAGTGGAGTAAAAGTACAATATTTGCCCCTGAGATGAAGTGGGGTAGAAGTAAAAGTATTGAAAATTGGAAATACTCAAGTGAATTAAAAAATACCTCAACATTTTACTTAAGTACAGTACTTGAGTAAATGTACTTACTTTACACCACTGCCTCTGACTGGTTTCCAGCTGAACTGAGTGAAAAGAGATGAGAGTTTTTAGACTGAGACCACAAAACAGGCAGGCTGAGCTGTCTCCTGTTGCAAAGTTTACTCCATTGCTACCTCATTACACCACTTTTTATTTTAAAAAAAACGCGGATTTTGTCTTTTGCCACACGCCCACACACCACATGAACGTAAATTGCCAATAAAAACCTTTCAAAAGCTCACTAAAAAGCAACGCATCTGCTTTCGCAACCTGCAACTAATGATGCCTAGCCTTTACCCTCCATGCCTCACAGGTGACCTACATTTAGTTAATTAGTAGGCTAAAAGTTACAACTACATGCTAATGATGCTAAACACTACTGTAAATCCATAACTTCTATTTTAGGCTATTACAACAGAAGTTGCTGAACTGATGCAGCGCACTTCTCTCTCTCTCTCTCTCTCTCACACACACACACACACACACACACACACACACACACACACACACACACACACACACACACACACGTCATTCGGAGCACTCCAACCCGAGTTTCAAGCGGCTATATTCCCGCATTATCATAGATAAATAATTATAGTCATACAATTCTTTATCAATAGTAAATGTATGTTCCTTGTAACGTATAAACCTAGACCTACAGTAGGCCTACATGTTCAGTGGGGGAACGGGTGAAGTCAGCGAAAATATGAAGTAGGCCTACCTTAGAATAGAAACAAATTAAACAACTATTATTTACTGCCTTCTACACCTACAGTAAGGTTAATGGAAATATACTTGACGAAAACAAACATTTTAAACTCACCTTGGCGTTGAAAACCACTGGTCCTGGTCTGGACCTGACAGACTGTGATCTCATTCATTCACACAGTCACACAGTCACACGGGAGGAGATGCTATATTTAAAATTGGCGCAAATCTCACTGAGGAGTTCTCTGGTCCTCAGACAGTGTCACGTGTGTTACTCCGCCGCTTCAGGTAGGCTAGTTATCAGAAGTCCCTCTGCTGGGGGAAATACGAGTCCGCTGGAGGAAATAGTCCGAGGTCAGGTTTGAAGACGGTCAGTCCCATATATGCACATGACCATAATGGGCATAGTGGTCAGATCTGTGGCTCACGTGTTGTGAGCTTGCAGATCTGCTACTTTCACTATTAGTGATAATTCTTGTACTTTATTATTTGTACTTTTAAATAGGACCACTTCACCCATTTTTAACCAATCTTCATATTGGTCCTCACTGATGCACATAACATTATAACATGGTACCATTTTTTGTCTATTCACTCTGTGTCTCAGAGGAGGGCTGTGGACAGAATATTTTATTTTTTATAACTTTCCAGGAATAGAAAGCCCACAGTTTCTGTTAGCTTGGATTCCCCATTGATAATATCAATGGTGGGTTTTTGAACTGTCCACAGCTCTCCTCTGAGACACAGACCAAGTAGACAAAAATGTTATATTATAATGAGCATTAGTGAGGGCCAATGATATGAATTTAGTTTAAAATGGGTGATGTACTTTTGAATAGTATTTTACTTATAGTGGATTCAAATTTGACCAGGAATATCTATACTTTGAATACAGCCAAATACATTTCAGCACCATGGACAGTGTGTATAGTACTGAGTAGTGGAGTTCCAGACAGGAAGTGGGGGGAACTTGTGTGTTTATTTTACACGCACGCACGCACACGCACACGCACACATGTCCTACCCGACACACATGCACGCACATACAGTACACACAAATGCACAACCATGAGCACGTAGTCCATCCTATAGGAATTGTGATACATTCATCCCGCAGACTCCACATTTGGTGTAGAAATACACAGAATACTGATGAAACGAAACGATATAATTATATTGCATTGGTATTGATTGGGTTGTTTTGCAATAATCAGTGAACTAAGAGACAGGGCTAGACTGTCTTATCTATACAGATAGGTCTGGTATGGAACAGGATCCTGGGAGGACTTGAGCTGGGTCACAGCTGGCAGAGTAAGAGACAAGCCTTTGTTTTGTGGGCCTGGGAACCAGAGTGAAGAGAGAACTCATTTGCTTTGTTTATAAGCTCTTTTTTTAATAATGAGGTTGCTGTCAGAGGAAAGTTAGTTAGTCTTGTCCCTTGCTGATGTGTGATGTGTGACTGTTACAGCGCTGTAAATAAAACTTGCTATTATCATTTAACCCATTAAGACCGGGAAAGCAACCACTTTAACCATTATTTTATACGTTGGCTATTAAAAAATAGCAGATATACAAGCTCATAGCGCAACACAGAGTGCCGCGCTATGAGCTCGTATCTCTGCTTGCTTTTTGCAAATCTTTGAATATATCTTTAAGTGTACATTTTTTACTAAAATCTTTGCTTCTGGGTGTCCTTGGAACTAAATATTTTGAGATGGGCATCCACGGCCAAATACATATCCTTTTGGGGGTCCTTGACATGGAAAAATTGGAGAACCACTGATAGGCCTATAGCAACATACTGTTAGGATTTAGAAAGCATTTTTAGATATGTATTTGGCCGTGGACCCCCATCTCAAAATGTTTTGTTCCAGGGACCCCCCAGAAGCAAAGATTTGAGTTGCAAATGTTCGCTTTAAAAATATATATATATTCAAAGATGTGCACAAATCTTCCACGATTTTTCTAAAAATAGCAGATCTACAAGCTCATAGCACAGCACTCAGTGCCTGTATATCTGCTATTTTTGAATTGCCAAAGAAATCTTAAAATGACACAGATGCGTTCCCGGAATGAATTTGTTAATATTGAACTGAGTCTAAGGGGTTTATCTGATCTTTTGAGAGTTTCATTTCTTCTAGAATATTAGACTAGACTCCATGAATTATTAGCAGAGGTGTGTTGACTCAAGTAAACAAGTGCGTGTGAACACAGGTAAATTCATTTGGGTTGACTAAAATGCGGTAATCAATTACAGTTTGTATTAAGAAAAACAATAATTGCCAGGATGGATATGCTACTCAGGGTTTCCCTTTATGATGAAGTTGTAGCAGCGGCGTACAAAATAGCATCATGGATCCATCCAGATCAGAAACATGCATCACACATCATGAAAAATACATTAGAAATATGTTAAAGCTAAATTACCAGCTGGAAAGAATTACAGACCTATACAGACTGTGTGGTGTCGTAGTTACAACAAAAAGCTCAGAACGTTAGACCAGCGCCATTGAGGTTTACTGCCTCAAGACTAAAACGAAACAATTTCTCAATGCAGAAAAGCAGTCTTATATTTAGTGATGACTGATGAGTGATGCTATAGTGTTGACATGATTGTCTTGCCAGTTTTATTCGTGGTGGAGCAACAAACTACAGTAAATGCCATCACATGTGGAGGAATGTGCTACATTACAAATCTGATAAAATGCTGCATAATAGTGTGTGGCACTCAGAGAAGGGAAGAACTGTGCCAAATTGTCTTATCTACAGGGGAACTCTTTTTTCCCTCTTTTTTTTACTTGTAGTACTTGGGAGCTGCACTTTGAGGCACATTCTAAAACAATCCGTCATCCAATTGCTGCACTTCAGATACTGTATTCAATTTTGTACTGAGAAAACACAGGAAATGAGATCACGGATAGAATATACAGTAATGACTTGGATGGATTCCTTAAACATCACATAACATTTTGCAGAGTAATGTAACCCATTACTCTTCAACCCTGCTACAGGGATAATATCTGGAGAAAGAAAACAAAATGAACCGTTCTGTTTTTATTTTTGAGCTATTAATCATTTCATTTTGTTTTGTAAAATGTGAAGGTACAAGAATAAAATCAACCCACTGATCAAGATCGGGACATAAAGAGAGCATCAAGTTGGGATGGAAAGAAACATCAACCCTGATGTAGGATTTTAACTCTGATGTTCTAAGCTTGAGGCAGATGGGCTAAATGGACTTAATTTAGGTCAAAGCCTTCATTTGACAAACCCCAATTAGACACACCTTGAATCAGTGACTAAATTTCCTCCTCGCAGGGGAACTCTGTCCCAATTTAGAAAATTCAAGGATTAAAATGTCCATGGCCACGGGCTGAAATATCTGTACTCTTGTCAACCCCTCACTATTTAAAAGCCTCTCTGGCTTCCTTTGTTATCTTTTGAGTGCCAAACGGCAAAGTTGTTGGAAAGCAAACTTTTAAAATGGTCAATTTGGAATAAAATGGAATGGATAGTACACATAGTTACACAGAGCAACAGACAGACATACAAAAAAACCTGATTGACTGTGTAAATGTAGTAGCCTGTAACCTTGATCATTATGGACCATCGAAAGCAACAAAGGACTTAGAAACATAAGCTAGGTTGATTGATGTTCCAAGTGTGTGTGTGTGTGTGTGCGTGTGCGTGTGCGTGTGCGTGTGCGTGTGCGTGTGCGTGTGCGTGCGCGTGTGTGTGCGTGTGCGTGTGTGTGTGTGTGTGTCACAAATGACACACCAATCATTTGTGTTAGACTATTGAGCCATGTCTCCTCCAGTCAGAGAAATACGGTGACAGATGTTTTGACCTATGAGCCACTTAACAATATTCATCTGAGAGAGACAGAGAGAGAGAGAGAGAGAGAGAGAGAGAGAGAGAGAGAGAAGGTTGATCGGAGGAGAAGAGAGATGGAATGAAAGAAGGAACAAGAGAAAGGGACAGGCAGTGATGAGGGAAAGACGGAGGGAGGGAAAAGGAGATTGTATGGATAGAGGGAAGACGGGTATCACAGTACAAATGTAATCGATTAGATGAGAAAATACCACATTATGGTCGATTCACAGACCAGAACACAACTCTGCGGTGGAACTTCCTCCTGGGTGATCAATGAAATAACACTAATTGATTGATAGGCAGAATGAGGAGGGCGGCCATGCAGATGATTTCCCAGCGAGGCCAGGAAGTTTGTCATCACGTACTGTAGGAACGATAAGCACTGACATGGCCCCCCGAATTACTTATCATTATTCATCTGAGACAGACAGAGAAAGAGAGAGAGAAAAATATAATAAAATAAATATAAGGCAATAGTAATGGGGCATAAATATACCCACTTGGGCGGACGGACAGACAGACAGACAGACAGACAGTTAGGGAGACAGAGAGACAGAGTGATAGGGAGACAGACAGATAGGGAGACAGATAGGGAGAGAAGTGGGGAGAAAGAGAAGGTGAGGGGAAAACAAGTGGGCAAGCAAAGTGGACAGAAAGCCAAAGACAGATGTTGAGAAAAGCCCAAAAGACAGACAAGAGACAAGCAGACTAGAGGGAGTCGGGAAGAGGGAGAAATAACCCCACCCCTCTCTCTCTCTCTATGTCTGTCTGTCTGTCTGTCTGTCTGTCTGTCTGTCTGTCTGTCTGTCTGTCTGTCTGTCTGTCTCTGGTTCTCTCTCGTGGCTGTGGGGTATGATTATACTCCATAATAGGGTTCATGGGGGCTTTGACTTGTACAGTCTGTATAATATATTGCTTATGAGATATTACTACTAAATTATGCATACGCTTTGTCTCTCTCTCTCTCTGCCTCTCTCTCTCACTCACATACACGCACGCATGCACGCACACACGCATGCACACACGCACGCAGCACAGGTAGAAACAAAAAGCTCACACTTTTAGACACACAGACAGCTCTTAATAATACCATGATAGCTCTTAATAATACCACGCAGTGTAGTGAAAGTCAAAATTAAATTGAAAGTTCACTCAACTTTGTGAATATAAATTGATATAATATGAATATGAATGTACTGTAATAATGGCCACAACTCTGTGTCTTACCAATTAAAATGTAAACTTCCGCAATGACATCTTGTTATATTACATGTACGGTAAATGTGATAGAACTGTCTACAGAGCAATACAAGGAAAATATTTAATTGTCTATTGTTTTTAAAGTATACCTGGCTGCTCTGGTGAGGTCACACGCACGCAAGCAAGCAAGCAAGCAAGCAAACACGCACGCACGCACGCAGGCACGCACGCACGCACGCACGCACGCACGAACGCATGCGCACACACAATGTAGTTTCATTCTAACGAGGGGAGATGATTGTACATACTGTATATGGGACTCTATATGTTATGCTCTCAGTGGATGATGGTAATTAAGAGGATTTTTCCATATTAAGTGTGAATAATTTGGGTTCAAATGAGGCAGCATTCCCCTTTTAAGCACCAGGGGGGCTTCACAAGAAAGGTGTCATTCCAGAAGAGAAAATAAAAGTAATTTGAAAAGAAAAAAACTTAGAGGCAAGAGACATTCTCTCTCTAAAGCCCTTTCTGTTTGCTGCTGCCTTTTACTTTAAGGCTTTTACTTTTTTACTTTTTAATCATTTATTCTGCACTAAAATGATATTCTCTTATTTGTCTTTTATTTTAACTTTTTTTAAATTGTATTCAAATATCCTTTCAAGTCTTAATGTCTCAATGCTTAATGTTTTGTGTGAAGCACTTTGAATGTTCTTGAAATGTGCTACACAAATAAACTTTCCTTGCCTTTCTTTATGTAGCTGCATTGATTTAAACTAAGCTTATAAGCTATACTGTGAAAATGTATTAGGATGATATTGACACTGCAGTATAATGGCAGACAAAGCACAGCTCTCATAGGAGAAATTCACGTTAGATTTTGAGATATGGTGTGAAAGTGGATATTTTGGCCTATGGGTGGCGCTACAAGAAAGGCCATTTGCTTACACAAATCAGTAGGGGGTCATCCTAGGAAGTATGAATATGCACAGCAAGTTTCATGACAATCAAGTCAGTATAGGTATCAAGATAATTGTTTGAGAACAAAAGGACGGACGGACAGACCAACATTGCAATATGCCTATTAAATTTGGAGGTTATGTTGTGTCATGTGCAAATGGAAAGTTTGGCCACATAATCTCTGTCCAAGGGGTGGGCAGGTAAAGTTCAGAAGGAGAATGTCACTTGCATAAACAAGCCCCTCGGAAAACATACAGTATAAACTTTTCATTACTGCCCTGTGTGTTAGCTCTTTCATCCATCTCACTCTAATACCTGGGAAGTGGCCAATGGGCACAGTTGCCAACTTGAGTTAAGCGCCTTGCTCAAGGGCACCTCATGAAAAGTTGCAGAGGAAGGGTTAGAGTTTTGACAGGAATTTCTCCCCACACATCATTTTTGCACAGTTTGTTGTGGTTGTGCTTGCTTGTGTGGGTGTTTCTGTGCGTGTATGTGTGCGGCAGGCCATCTGTAGCTGTTAGGAAAGCCTATCCTGCAGGATATAGTTACCCTTACAATTTGGTGTTTGTCTCTGGGGCAACAATAGGCATTTCACTACCCTAGCAACAACAAGAATGGTTACCACACACAGGGGTGTATATTTTGGTCTATATCTCCTTTTGTTTGTATGGATACCTACTGTTGTGTCTGTGCGTGCTGGATAGTCTAAAACGACTCACCTCCCCATGATAGAGCTTTGTTTAGTCGAAAATAAGTAATTTTTGTCATACGATGCAGTCATTCGCCGATGTATGAATTAGCTTTCAGAGAGCAGCAGTGAGCCAGGCCCATGTTTGCCCTTGGTGATGTTGAGTCCAGTTATATGAGACACCATCTGCATGCACTCAGGGAGGTCACCAAACAAATCACAGCCTCTAGGCACAATTATATTGCCACCTCACTGAAGGAAACAACTGATATTGACTAACAGAGACTTTCTCACACACTCTGCTCTACACACACGCACGCACGCACGCACGCACGCACGCACGCACGCACGCACGCACGCACGCACGCACGCACGATGTATGCAAATTAACAACCAAAAAATTATAAGTATCAATTTGTGCTAACACCCATTCCAAATACCATCACTACAAGGTCATACAATAGCTTGGCGGCGTAGCACGAAAATCGTTCAATTTTGTGATTAAAGCGCCAAATTTGGCAGAAGTGTTGATTGATATATTGGGAACAAAACTGGATATTGGGACATCAGAAATTCTCACCCTTGTGGGCGTGGCAGGCATTTTTCAAAATGGCCACCAAACCTTCCTAAATCACCCTCTAGCAGCTACAGATTTTGCCTTAGGAAGCTGAAATGTTGCATGAAGGTCAAGTATATGTTTGTGAAGCTGTGTGTGCGTGTTCGTGTCAATTGGTTAAAAGGGGGTGTGGCAATGGGAGTGGCCGATCAAAGAAATTGCATAACTTTGATATAGATGTACAGATTTTCACAAAATGTTGTGGAAAGGTTGGTCATGAACAGCTGAGTAACTGTTCATACCATCTTCCAAAAAGGGGGTGTGGCAGTGGGAGTGGCCTATGGGGCACCAAAACAATCGTTCATTTTATGATGAAAGCACCACATTTGGCGGCTCTGTTGATAGATATATGTTGAACAAAACTGGATATTGGGACATCACAAATTCTCACCCTGGTGGGCGTGGCAGCCATTTTTCAAAATGGCCACCAGCGGTTGATCAAATCCTCCTAATTTTTGTCCTAGTAAGCTAACATGTTGCGTGATGTATGTGAGTATGAAGGTGTGTTCATGCTAATTACCTAAAAGGGGGCGTTGCAATGGGAGTGGCCTAGTTAGCAGCAATATTTTGGGAGAATTGTTCAAATAGTGATACAAGTTGGAAATTTGGTACAAATCATCTTTGGAGATCACGCTTCGATTTAGAAAACCGGGCCAAAGATGGCAGCCATTTTTTTTCAAGATGGCCGCCAACACTGTTTTTGCATTTCTGCATATCTTTTAATTATTTGAGGTCAATCACCAAATAGCACTCCCATAGTATGTTTTTGAACATTTTAAAACAGGAGTTACCATTTCTAACCATCTAAATTAAAACATTTCAAAAACACGCCATACAACTGTGCTCACAGTCAAACTCAACGACAAAATCTCATGACTTCTGAACATGTATAAATGTTTTCCCATCTAGTTCTGTGTCTTCCTCTGTGACTCCAGCCACCCGCATGTCGTCTCTCACCGCATCCTTAAACCACCGCTTTGGCATTTGGCCTTTCGTCAGTGCCACCGTTTCTAAGCCGTACAGCCTCATGGCTGGTCCCCCTACCGTCCTATACATCTTCCCTCTCACTGGTATCCTTCTGTTACAAATAACTCCTGCATACAGAAAAACATCACATGGATGCACCTGGGACATATCAGTGTTGTAGCCTGGGGTTGATCGGTGTTTCGGGTCTCAACATGGGTGGTGGGTACGCAACATACACCCTCGCCGAGGTGACCCGGGCTGGGGTTTGTCAAGCGCCCGATTTACATCCCAGTAGCTACCCACGGTCAGTCCTCTTAGGGCAAGACAGGGCCTCTCAGGCCGCTTATCCGGGGCTACTCTGCCAGGACTGGGGGAGAGCGGAGGATATGGCATGTGGAGGGACTAGGCTCTGTGGATGGCCTCCTGGCCGGGCTCCTCCTTCGTCTCACCAGGTCCAGGACCTGAGCGTTGCACCAGACTCCCCTGTTCTAAACATTTAATTCTGGCGTGATGGTTTCTTGGGCCGTGGTGGTACTACAGGCTCCACTTGCAGCTTGCTTGAATAGCCCTCCTTAAAGGCCTCACTGTGGATTTGTTGGGCTTCCTCCTCACGGAAGACACAGGCTAGGGCGCTAACCCATATTGCTCCCGGATGCTGTCTACATTCCGGCTGTCAACCGTCTCTCCAGTGGTCACCAAACTATTCCTGGTTGTCACATAGTCTATTCCTATGAGCCACTATGCATAGAATAACACCGACACTGTCCTCCATCCGTTCTCTCAAAGTACTCCTTCCATTTTCTCAACACACTGTCTTTGGTTAATAGAACATTTCCAGCCATCCTTCATCACCTTAACCTCAGGCTCATCCTTCCCATCTCAGTACCTGTCTAAACAATCGGTGCAGGTCCTTTTCTCCCTCCTTGGTGTCCAACCTTTCATACAACTTCTCATACTCTTTTCCTTAACCCTCACCACTGTTCTCTCCGCCTCACCCCTTATCTCTTTGTACTCCTCCCTACTTTCTTCATCTCTCTGGCTGCCTTTCTTATCTCCTCCCTGAGCTCCAGAGAGCATTGTTCTTTCTTCATCTTCACACCTAACGTCAGCTCCCAGTACCTACCACAGGACTCAAGCCATGCTCGATATGCTGAGTTGGCACCTTCACCGTAAATGGTAACTCCTATTTGAAAATGTTCAAAACATACTATGGGAGTGCTTTTGGTGATTTGGTAATTTACCTCAAAGAATTATAGTCAGAATTATGCAGAAATGCAAAAACAGTCACATTTTGGCAGCCATCTTGAAAAAAAATGGCTGCCATCTTTGATTTAGGAGTGGCCCGGTTTTCTAAATCGAAGCGTGATCTCCAAAGATGATTTGTACCAAATTTCCAACTTGTATCACTATTTGAACAATTCTCCCAAAATATTGCTGCTAACTAGGCCACTCCCATTGCAACGCCCCCTTTTAGGTAATTAGCATGAACACACCCACACACCTTCATACTCACATACATCACGCAACATGTTAGCTTACTAGGACCAAATGTGGTGCTTTCATCATAAAATGAACGATTGTTTTGGTGCCCCATAGGCCACTCCCACTGCCACACCCCCTTTTTGGAAGATGGTATGAACAGTTACTCAGCTGTTCATGACCAACCTTTCCACAACATTTTGTGAAAATCTGTACATCTATATCAAAGTTATGCAATTTCTTTGATCGGCCACTCCCATTGCCACACCCCCTTTTAACCAATTGACACGAACACGCACACACAGCTTCACAAACATATACTTGACCTTCATGCAACATTTCAGCTTCCTAAGGCAAAATCTGTAGCTGCTAGAGGGTGATTTAGGAAGGTTTGGTGGCCATTTTGAAAAATGCCTGCCACGCCCACAAGGGTGAGAATTTCTGATGTCCCAATATCCAGTTTTGTTCCCAATATATCAATCAACACTTCTGCCAAATTTGGCGCTTTAATCGTAAAATTGAACGATTAGGCGGATTTCTTGTGCCACGCCGCCCCACTACAAGGTTACAAAGAATGTATATATAAATATGATTCTATATAAATCAATATATTTTTATATATTAGGAAAGATAGGATATATAAGAGAGAGGGAGAGGGAGGGGGAGAAGGGGAGAGGGGGAGAGGGAGAGACATAGCCTGTTTCACCCATCCAATAACCCAATGCTGGATACCGGAGTCTGGACACACAGCAACGCAATAACCCCGACAATGCCGGGCAAGCTGATGATGTGGCGCGAAATGCTTTCTGTTTACGTCTACCATGAAAGATAGGTTGCGGTGGTGTCTATGGGAAGCAGTGTCTGTTGGGAGCAGGTTACCGGATAATGTCCAAATACGAACATGTTACATGCAGAGGCAAACATCAGCACAAATCGGCATTGCTAGGCAGCAGTTGAAGTCACCATTTGTTGATAGATCCTACAAGTATACTGTGCAGGTTACTTATTCACATGTTAGGTATGTTGTTTAGATAGATATACTATGCTACAAATGATATAAGAATGTCATTTAGGCAGAATCTAGGTTTGAAGTTTATCTGGTATTCCAGTTACTTTGTAGCACTTCGTTGTTTTCATTGCACACTATTTACTTGACCCTTTAGCCTGTCATTTGTTGACTGGGGTTTTTGCATGCCAGTTTGTGCGCTTATGTCCCTTGTGAGTGCAAGGACCCAGATTCAAATCCGACCCCTTCTTGTCTCGCATGTTTCTCCTCTCTCTGCCCTTGGTTTCTTGTCTCTCTACACTGACCTATCTGAAATAAAGCATAAAAAAGCCAAAAAATAAACCCCCCAAAAAAAGAAAAAAAGAAAGAGAATGGTCTCAAAAAGTTGCAGCAGTAGCCTTAACGTCAAGCTCCGTCAGTGGAGGTGAGAGTCTGGGTGCTGCAGTATATATTAAGGACTTGAGTCTTGGGCTGGTTGACGGTCGGGGACAGCTCTTGGGAAGAGGAAGCATGTGGAGGTATAGCTGGTGCTCTTGGAGATGATGGATGGACGGACAGACAGACAGGTATCGTCTCCCGGAGAAAGAAATGATGGACAGAATGGTAACATCTGCCAGAGAACAGTCGAAGGGTTGAGGGGTTTGCCTGAGAATGTGGGGTCTATACGGCAGTCCGTCGCTGCTCTGCTCCTCACTGTGGCAGCATGCAGGGCAGCTGACAACCAGTCACTCAACTCCGCAGGATGGACCAAACATTTGACAGCACGTTCTCAGAATAGCTGGGAGCCAGATTGAGAGGGAGGATGTTCTGGAAACCTTCAACTCCTTGACCAGTTAAATTTCACTACGATTGGTTTTGCAACGTCGAGCCTCCTTGAAGTGAAGGAATATCTTTTGCAGAGATTTTTGGTCCATTAAGCGGGAGAAGTTGTCACCCATGCGGTGGTGATACTGCACCTCTGGAACACGGCTGACTCAGCTGAGGTAAGTGTTGAGCCATGCATCTAGATAGAGCAATTCCCAACCTGTGGTCTGGGAGGATATTGCAAAGTGGGCCCCCAACTAATTGGCAAAACACTATGATTTTAATGATAAAATAACAGTATTACACAGTAAATAAATTAAAATAAATTAAAAGTTTTCATTGTGATACCGATAATTAAACAGGAACTTAAAGTACACTATGCTATTTTCATTGATCCAAGCTTTACACAATCGACTTGACTGTTCATTACAATAAACATGCTCAAGACGGCACTAAGGTTGTTGGGTGTTTAAAGTTAACAGCGTAGTTGGTGTTAAACTGTAAACCTAACGAATGCCCTGGGCATCACATTTTCTTCAAAGCCCCGGCAGTCTCCTTGATGAATTCTCTGGGCTCATTTGGAGCTGGGATCTTCAAGTCTCTCTTCTCTCTTCCACTCCCCATATCTCTGTGGCCCAATCTGTTACGGCCAGCCGTATCTTGTATTTTATGTATGATGAGTTGGAATATGTTTGTATTATATTGTTCTTTCTTGTGTATCTTATAAGGTGGGGAATGGTGTGCTGTGAGAATGGTGGAGAGTTGGGTGTGGTGCTGATTGCTGGTTTGAGTGTGAAGTGTCTGATTGAACACAGGCACCTCTGGCCCTGTCCCCTATACTCCTCATTTGTCGGTTCTGTCCACGCCCTAGCCGTGATTGGCTGTGATTCTGGATCCTCATCTACAAACCCTCCACTCTGCAGCTAAAACAGCAGAGACTCAATCCCGCTTGTCCTCCGGCCTTATAACCTTTTTGTCTAGTTTGCTAGTTTTGCCATTCGTTAACTTTGAGTCCTTCAGTTGTGTTTATATTTTGAATTCATTCTTTGTCTATACTTAAATATTCTCTATGTAGGAGTTTGGTACTTTTGTTTGGTTTATCCAGTTCCTTTTTTTCTCCTGTTTTTTATTCTTTAGGCAAGTAGGCTAGTAAATTGTATGTTGGTTCTTTCTTTTTGGTCAGGGGTTTATGTTAGGGGTTTTTCTTTAGTAGTATTTTTTTCATTTTTGGCTTGTAAACCAGCACCCTGAAGTTTATTGTCACTTGAAACAAAGAACAAAGGAAAAAGAGAGTTTTTGTCTCTGCTAAAAATAATAATAAAAGCAATTTGTTTTGGAACAAGCTGTGGTCCTCCATTATTATGTTGCATTCCCTACCCTAGACAGGGGTCGTAACAAGGTGATGAGTGGGCATCTTCCACAGGAATTCGATCTTCATTTCAACAACTACAGTTCAATGCATGTTTGAGTCCCAAATTGTTGGTGTGTGTGTGTGTGTGTGTGTGTGTGTGTGTGTGTGTGTGTGTGTGTGTGTGTGTGTGTGTGTGTGTGTGTGTGTGTGTGTGTGTGTGTGTGTGTGTGTGTGTGCGTGCCCCCATAACAGTGCATGAAGGTCAGCCTCTGATTAGTTATTGATCTGAAACAACAGTATGGTGTAATGATTCCTCATAATTATTAAACTGAGACATACAACACCCATTGTGTGCGCACGTACTGTGTGTGTGTGTGTGTGTGTGTGTGTGTGTGTGTGTGTGTGTGTGTGTGTGTGTGTGTGTGTGTGTGTGTGTGTGTGTGTGTGTGTGTGTGTGTGTGTGTGTGTGTGTGTGTGTGTGCTACTGGTATGCCATGCATCACTCTAATATTCCCTTGTAAATATCAACAAAATACTAATCATGCAATGACATGTGATAATGATAGAGAGGAGAGGATAGTTTTCAAGTAGTTTCTATGCTGTTTCCTGTGAGTCACATGGTCTATCAGCCTGTGACAGAACTATGTTAGATTGGTTTCCGTGCTGTATTATGAGGCAGGTGGCGTCACCACATTGCAGAACAAAAAAAAGACATAACTTATAGGGTTAGGTAGGTTACCCTAAGCCATCAATTGGAGCAGTAACATTGGCTACAGCAGAATACACAATGATGATCAAAACAATGTAATATTCTGAGTGGTGATTACACTCTCGAGTTAAATTAGCATTCAGGGTTTTGCTGTGTAGGGTAGAGCTGAATGTCACTCATCAACAGCAATAAGGTCAAAGGTATTTTAAGCAATCTTTAGTGCACATGTAATATTGATTTTGTGTCTTGGTTGGCCTATCAATATTTTACACCTTTCAGAATCAGGGCTAAATCCTGAATCATTAATAACAGAGCATGGAGGAAACAAAAATGAATGTTTTTGTCACACTGTGAGAACTCAAATTCAAGAACAATTCAAGTTTTACTAAACCAAACATATCAGAGCAGGCAAAGATATCAACAGACCCATGAAGATCATAATGAATACAGAAACACCAATGTTTTAAATGTTTCCGGCATCTAAAAATAGATGATCTTACTAAATAATAGGTCATCAAAATATAAACAAAACTAATTAACTAAATTAAAAATCAAAGTAAAAACTA
The DNA here is from genome assembly GCF_963454915.1 of Gymnoscopelus microlampas. Lineage (NCBI taxonomy): Eukaryota > Metazoa > Chordata > Actinopteri > Myctophiformes > Myctophidae > Gymnoscopelus > Gymnoscopelus microlampas. Next base: position 19,085,828 of record NC_139951.1, on the reverse strand, counting down.
ACAAATATTTCCAAAATATTTAACAGTACTTGGTGCCAAAATACAAGAGTCTAAATCTATTTGCATTTTACCACTGGTGTCAAGTGCAATTGACAAAATGACAGAATGTGACAAAATTCTACAAAACTGACAGGCAACACTTTCTGGAGAAACTCAGTGGCAGAGAAACTCAGTGGCAGTTCCAAGTCCACAAAGGAAACGGTGAGCAGCTGCCATTCTCCTCACTTCACACATAAACCACAAAGCTAAACACCCAATTGAGATTATTTTCCCAGCCATTCTATACACTCAAGTGTTGTGTACACAATGAAAATCTGAGTTAAAATGTAATTCTGAGTGTAAAAATGGGGTAAAAGACTAACATTTCAAAGCTTCAAAATGCAGCAACTATGTAAATTAATTCAGAAACAAAGACAAACATTTTTGTTTCAGGAATTTATAATGGTTTTGAAGTTTGAAGTAAATTATGGGCTGTATATTTAGAATTAATGATCTGTTTCAAAATGGTACAATTCTGTCTTTTGAACTCCAAAACAAATAGGGGCTTTCAAAGTGACATTCTTTCAAAATCACAATCAATATTTACTCAGCAAAGTACAAGGAAAGTGTGGACCTACTACACTGGAGAAGTTACCAAGTAAGATATCGACACTGTTGGGTGGAAACCTTGTATTTCCAAAAGTGTTCCTTTTAAATATTGTAAAAGGAAATAAAAAATAGTGAAAATAGCCGATATACAAGCTCACAACACCTCGCATCGGTATTTTCACTATTTTTGTGAGACACTCTTGTATGATGAAGTAGGGCATTAAAATGAGATGGAGATACAAGGTTTCCACCCAACACTAACAGCAACGATATTTAACAAAGTATTCTTCAACAATAAGTCATGAAAAGTGTAGACTTTTGTGCAAATACGACCATAAAACTGACCTCCACAGAAACACTGAAATCTGCCTTCTTAAACAAAGCTAATACAACTTGTTCTAATAAATCCCATGAGTTGCAATATAAGGGCATGTTCTCTTGACGCATAATGTAGCATTTCTCCCAAAATGTCACCGCTGCCTTTTTAACATAGAATCCTACAGGATCCAGCTGCAAGGCGCTCAGAATGCAGCTGCTCTTTAAAAGTGCTGCACTTGGCTGATTTGTTTTTGACAGAGTTGAAAACACTTTTTCAGAAAAGCTCAGGAGCTCAGGAGGGGGGGGGGGTATTCATTAGATCCCTTCTGGGTCTGTTCTAATGGATATCAATAGCAGATATCAATAGTAGATGTTAAAATGACCCCAGAAGTGTTTTAAACACAAAGTGAAATACCCCTTTAACAGTAATACAGGTGTGGATCGAAAACTTACAGTAGGCTATTTAACCTTTTCCCTCTCGGAAGATCAAGGTACAATTAATCTTAAAAGTAGACATATTTTCAATATGGGATCTCATGCCGATCTCATACTCTATCTGAGTCAATGCAGCACACTGCTGTGTGGCCTGGCCGTCCCTGACCAAACAATTATAATAATAAATAATAGTGCTTTCGCTCAGATATTTTTACTAACTTATTGATTTATAACCAAACCATATTTGGACCCCCCCCAGCGAGCAGGGGTGAGTTGTGTGTGGAAAGAATGTTGAATTGTTTGTATTTTGTGCATTTGTATAAATAAAATAATTGAACTCAAGAAAACACATACTGTAGCGGCGAGTATTTCGAATGAATTAGCCATTATTGTAGAAAGAATAGCCTAAAAGTCAATAAAGGAGTCTTTGAATAAACAAACTAACTGCCCACACTGCTGGCTAGAGCCTGGAAATATGTGATGTGTGTGTGTGTGTGTGTGTGTGTGTGTGTGTGTGTGTGTGTGTGTGTGTGTGTGTGTGTGTGTGTGTGTGTGTGTGTGTGTGTGTGTGTGTGTGTGTGTGTGTGTGTGTGTGTGTGCGCGTGCGTGCGTGCGTGTGTGTGTGTGTGTGTGTATGTGTGTGCATGTGTGTGCTTGTGTGTGCTTGTGTGTGCTTGTGAGTGTGTTACAGAGAGACACAACAAGGAAGAGACAGTCGAACAAGAGACAGCAAACAGGGTGCAAAGTACCAGAATATACAGTAATACAGTTTAACGGAACCCATAAACACATCTGATCAGGCAAGCGCCCACTCACACATGCACACTCCATCACGCACGCACGCACGCACGCACGCACGCACACACGCACACACAAACACATAAACACACACACACGAGAGACTTCCTGGCTTCGATCTTTTGTTTTGTTTATTCCAAGCCTCATTTGGTGTGTTGTGAAATAAATGTGCGATGTGAGCAAGGAGTCTGGAAGCGAATTATACAGAGTCCAATGGGCTTCAGTACAATCAGGCCTGGAACTGACAAAGACCAATTTATTTATTTAGCAAACCACTTACCATATTTAACAAATCACTGGATAGGAGTCATATCCAATGGTTTATTAAATACATAAATAAATATCATAGGACAGAATACAGTACTTATTCAGGGCTTGACATTAAGGACAATTTTCCATCTGAGCATGTATAACATCATGATCGTTATTAAGGACTTCCCAAAGGGGAACCAACCAACATTAATGATTAATCCAATTCAGACCATGGCCAAATTCTAGTCAGAGAGTTTCAAATGTTCTTTTTCTCATCTTCTCAATCTTTGTCCCGCTGTCTCAGCTCAAGATTGTTCAGATGCCTTGCTCTTTGGCTTGGATTTCCCCCCTCTGGTTCGCTAGCTCTCCATCTGTTTCCATCTGACATAAGCCAATGTTTGCTAACACAACCAAGCTTTGCTTTACATGTGCATGAATGTAAATAAACACTTTGTCAAGGAAAACATGAGCACATCAGCAAATATGAACTTGGGTGGAGTTCAGCTGTGAGCATGTGCCATCATAATTATTCAGCTGTGTAGCTTAGTAGCCAAATCAAGACTCCTTTGTATTGCCTGATCAAACACACCTCTGTTTGTGTGGTAAGCTAATTAGACACACAGCGGCTATATTGCTCTGAAGTCATAGCCGACCTACCCCTTGAATAAAACGTAAGAGCAAAATGGCAGCTGTGTGAATATCGTTAGCTTCCCGTGGCCAGGCGATCAGAGCAGAACAGATCGATACATTTGGTGACATTTAAATCCAATGAATGGGTTAAAACTGGTTGGAGATTAAAAAAATAAGAACGTCACAGAACCAATGAAAAGACTTTAGTGCGGTCCTTCATACTGGGAGGGTAGGGTATCAGGATTGTTTTTCGAGGCAGCAGGCATAGGATTGTTAGCTGCTTTTCTTCACCATCCAACCCCATTCCATGAATTTAGATTTCCCCAGACCAATCTGTAGGTGGAGATCTCTGATCATCTGGCAATTATGTTAGGCTACATTATCGTTAATTGGAGTGATGGCCTATATGGGGTCCATGATTGTTACTGCTCTAACCCAGTGGTTCTCAAACTCTTTCAAGTCTAGGACCCCCAAATTAATATGTATTTGGCCGCGAACCCCCATCTGAAATTATTTTGTGCCAGGGTTTATGTTTTTTTTTAAATATATATTCAAAATCTTCCAAAACATTTTCGATATTTTTCAAAAATGTTCAAAGATTGCAGATGTACAAGCTCGCAGTGCGTGCGGCACGAAGTATAGCCTACATATAAATGGATAAAGTGGTTAAAATGATTGCGATGCTATATTAACTACTTTTGCAGGGGACCCCCTGGAACCCCTCAAGGACCCCTGGGGGTCCCCAGACCCCAATTAGAGAACCACTGCTCTAACCACCACAGTAAAAAACGGAAATTAACTTTGGCCATTTTAAAACAAGCATTAACGTTTAGACATAACATGAATACAATTCCAAGGGGGTGGAAGGAAGGGGAGAGAAAGCCAGAAATAAACTTAGAAAGTGACTCTGTGTTGCAGTGAAACTTGAAGATAAAAAGAAGGTTGCCACAGGCCTGTTCAATTCATTGAGCCTGAAAATCTGTTCCCTTGGATTTGGGTTTGTACTGTAGGAGAGGAAGGAAAGTCAAACAAACAAAACGGAACGATGGGCAGACAGAAAAGCAGATGGATGGATGGGTGGGTGGGTGGATGGGTGGATTGATTGACTGACTGATGTCTGTATACATTAGAATCAGGGGTCTTCAACAGGGGGTCCAGGACCCCTAGGGGATCCTCAGAGTTACAACAGGGGGGTCCGCCAAATCTTTGTGTGATAGGAACTGTTTTTATTTGTATTATTTTACATGAACCACTTTGAACCTTAGCATCACTATTCTGAGGGGAACATTGGCCGGAAATAGCAGATCTACAAGCACACAACGCCTCGCGCTGCGAGGCGTTGTCAGCTTGTAAAGATCGTCTATTTTCGGCAAAGAGGTATCAATGATAGTGCTGTCAAACAAGTCTATGAGGCTATCTTTGAAATTCATGAAAAAGTTTAATCTAAAACACAATTTAATACAATAGTGGGGGTCCCTGCTTCAACTCTGGTTCAGCCAAGGGGTCCTTGACCTGAAAAACGCTGAAGACCCCTGCATTAGATTGATGAACAGATGGATGGAAATACTTTGTGATGCATTGAAACTTGGTGATAAATGGTAAATTGCTAGTAGGCTGTTCAATTCACTGAGCCTGAGATGCAGAAAAACAATCTGTTCTCTCTTTGCCACCTCAAGCCATGCCAGTGGTTCTCTTTCTTTCTCTCTACCTCTCTTTTTCTCTCATCCTGTTTCTCCGTCTCTGTCTCTTTGCCCGTCTCTTCTTTGTCCCCCGTTTCCCATTTCCTCTCTTCCTCTTTCCATCTGTCCTTCCTCTCTTTCTCCCGCTTTACTGGCTCAGCATCTCGATCCCCCACTCTCCTTTCTTTCGTTTCTTATTCTTCTCTCGCTCTATCTCTCTCTGTCTCTCGCTCCCTCTCTGGTCTGTCGGGAAATCAAAGGAGTTGAACAAGTCTCAAATCACACTCTCACAGGAACAAAAACTCATATGGTCGTGGTGGGAACACACTCAATCCCATCGCCACGGGAACCAATTCATTCGGAAACGGGACCGATTCTTGTTTGCCTATTTTGATTGACTTGCCATAGGGAGATGCTAATTGCTGTAAACGTTGCTGTCATCTACACAGTGTAACTGAAGCCTTTTCTATGCAAAAACAAATGTTAAGCATTTGTACTTCTCATGTACTGAGGGAGAGACATAGGTAGAAAAGGCAGGACAGAAAGATAAGAGGGCAGACAGATATGCATGCATAAGAGATAAGCTATACACAGAGACAGGTAGGCAGTCAGATGAATAGATCGCGGTGTAAATACAGCTTAACAAGGATATATGGTACATGGTCAGTGGGTGGAAGTTGGAACAAAACTAACAAGACTTCAAAACCTTTAGGCCGTGTCGGAAATGCTGGAGGGATTTTTATTTAATGGGACTTTTTATGACGGTATTAACTGTCCTTAAAGTAAACTTTATAATAGAGGACTACAATTACAAAAAAGGTTGAATTGCAAATTCTCTTTTACTTTGGATTGAAAAGATTATATGGTGGGTTGTAATCTGTATTCGCAAACCGTGCATCAGTCTGGGCTGCGGCCAGATTGTTGAATGTGACAGGGTAGCAACCACCGTTTCCTCTATAATCTCCTGCATATTGTTAAACCTTTAAACTAGCCATATTGCAGAATTAATCAAGACTGATTAACTTCATGGCCTATTTCTCGCTTAGAATTGTATAAACTCAGATGAACTCCAGTCCTCAGCCGTGAATTGTTCTACATAATCTGCAGCAGCTGTGTTTGGTGGGCAGGCTTCATCCACGTTCCTTAGCAATTGTAGTACTGATTGCTCAGTTGCTGTTTAACCCTTAGGAAATACACCTGTACAGCAGCAGACCGATCTGTTGTGGTGGAACACAACAGATCGGTACACAGATTTTTGACTTAAGTAGCAAAAATAAAAGTGTTGTTTTAATCTTGTTCTTGAGTAAAGGTACAAAGGTTATTGGCATTAAAATATACTTACAGTACCAAAGTAAAAATGTGTCAAACTTATAAAAATAGCCGATATACAAGCGTTGTGAGCTTGTACATCAGTGATTTTCGAATAGCCGATAAATAAGCCAAAGTAAATAAGCAAAAGTAGGCAAACATTCTGAGAAAATGACAGATCTGCAAGCTCAGTCTCAACACAGCCTAACGCGACATGATGGGAGCTTGTAGATCTGTTATTTCTGTCAAAGAGATTTGGTTTAGAGGGGAAAAAGGAGTGGTGGGTTCCTGTGGGTAAACATCCATCACTCTCTGCAGTCTATCTTCTCAATGTCTTTGTGTTAAATAGCTAATAATTTTCAGTGAAATAAATATACAAGCACACAAACCGTACAAAATAACACAGACACAGTGTAATTCAAATATACACAAACGCATCTTCACACTGACAGATGTGGGCAAAAGAATTAGATCCCATACAGACACTCACTCACTGTCTGTGTAATTATCAGTGTGTTAATTGGAGTTGCATTTAAATGGCTGTTTAGAAGGCGCACTGCTAACCTCGCGGTGAACCCTGGATACCCATTAACAAACACACATACACGCGCACACACACACGCGCACACACACACACACACACTCACACAGCACACTTTCAGGCACCGGTGCACATACATACGCAATGAGGTCTACACACATTATATCTATGATTACTTTGATTAATAGACATTATTACGGCTTCTTATGCTCCGCCATCTGTGTGTGTGTGTGTGTGTGTGTGTGTGTTCACACAGTATAAATGAGAGAGAGAGAGAGAGAGAGAGAGAGAGAGAGAGAGAGAGAGAGAGACAGAGACAGAGAGAGAGAGAGATAGAGAGAGCAGAGAGACAGATAAAAGCTGTGAGGCAGCTTGTTGAGCTTTCTGGTAAGTGACCCATCATGACAGCAATGTCCCAAACACTGAGTAAGCAGCCACTAAGATACTGTCCCATTTTCGTAGGCCACTGAGAGTTCATGGACTTAATAAAGAGAGATATGATGAGAATGGTGTTTGAAGACAATGTTTGTCGTGCGTGTGTGCGTGCATGCGTGCGTGGGTGTGTGTTTTCCGTGCATGCATGTAGCTTGCGAGAGAGATTGAGAGAATCTCTCTCTCTCTCTCTCTCTCTCTCTCTCTCTCTCTCTCTCTCTCTCTCTCTCTCTCTCTCTCTCTCTCTCTCTCTCTCTCTCTCTCTCTCTCTCTCTCTCTCTCTCTCTCTCTCTCTCTCTCTCTCTCTCTCTCTCTCTCTCTCTCTCTCTCTCTCTCTCTCTCTCTCTCTCTCTCTCTCTCACACACACACACACACACACACACACACACACAGAGAGAGAGAGAGAGTAGAGGGGGTCTTGTGCATTCTATTTGATTCTCTGAGGCACACAAACACACATGGGCGCGCATGTACGCAGACACATTTTCTGCAGCTTAAATAGCATCACACCCATGTTGGAGGTAGAATTCTAATCAGGCCAACAACAGACAGCAGGAGAGCCAGGAAGGGAGACAGATTAACCTTTAATGGTTCTGCCTAATTAAGAGTTATTTGGCTCTCTTTCACACACATGCACGCACGCTCCACCACTGCAAACATACGTAGACACACAGCCAAGATTATAACAAATAAGTGAACCTGGACTTTCCTCTGTTGTCCGATGCTGAGGACGTTCTTTTGCTTATTGCATACCCACCCTATCTGTATGCAAATTAGATGGCACTGTCGGTAGAAACGGCCTTACACCGCTGGCCGCGGGCACCAGCTCGTCTGACGCCTTGCTCGGACACAACTCACAGAGCTCAAGCCCCCTTTGACGGCACGCCTACCTTGTTTGTTTTACAATGTTTTTAATGGGAACATTGCCCTTTTCTCATTCAACAGAATGACAAACATTCCAACTTCATCATTGCGTGACAACACAGTCTATCAGACCACTGCGCATTGAAAGGTTTAGCCGAGTGGTTAAGGCAGGTACCACATATAGGCTCTGAGGGTTTCGGGTTTGATTCCCGAGCCCGGCAGAGCTTTGCTGCGTGTCTTTTCCTGTCTATCTCCACTGTACTATCAAATAAAAGCCATAAAAATTCTATAACCCATTAAAACCGCGAAAGCATCTGAGTCATTTTAGATTTTTGCGTTGGCTATTCAAAAAATAGAAGATTCGCTTTTGCTGAGCTGCATTGCCGGCCTGGACCTGAACTGAGTTGGCGTCGTACTTGGACCGCTGTTTTCTCTCTACAGCAAATCACTTCGCCAACAATGTGTCGCAATGTGACACATTAACATTGATTTGTAGATCGGCTATATTTGGCTAATGTTACCCCCAGAATATGGATGCTGGAGTTCAATTGGTTAAAAAAAGCAGCAGAGTTTTAAGCATATTTTGATTATAACGGTTATATCGTTAAGCTTTTTGGCCAAAATAATTGTGACGTGCAATTTTCATATCGTACCATCTCTAGTTGGGAGTGAGACTGTGTTGCTTCCACCTCCATCTCAAGTGTGTTTTGTAAGTGTGAGCGTGCGTGTGTTGTGTGTGCTTGTTGAACCGCTGTCGATTGTAGGATATACTGCTGCTGAGAGTACATCAACCAGTAAAACTAGCGAAAATGATTAACTCTGCTCTACCACAACCAATCTATAATCAGCTTAACTTTTATAATCAAAACATCTAGCCAACACATTCCCCTTTCTGTGAATTTAATTACTATCTACCCAGAAGCTACACAGTCTTTGGATGTAAATGGTAAGATAGGGGTAGGAGTCCATTTGTAGGGAATTATAAACACTCTTCTTGCATCTTAATCCGATTAATAACCATATTACTGCTGTGCTGTTACAGGAAAAAAAGACAACACATTTGACAGCATTTCTTTTTCAGTTATCTGTTCTAACTGAATTGCAATTGAACGTTTTTAATGAGTTTTAACAATCTGTGCCTGAAACGTCTCAAAACCATTCTTTGCTTCAGCACAGATTTTGTCTTTCAACATAGTAATTCAGACATAGCCTATAGCATTAGTTCTCAAAGTGGGGTACGGGGACCCCAGGGGTCCTTGAGGGAGTTCCAGGGGGTCCCCAGGGGCCCAGCTAAATGATGGATAGTTAGTAATACTGGCATACCTTTTCAAATGGGGGTCCGCGGGCTAATAAGAGTCAATTTGGGGGTCCTTGACATGAAAAGGTTTGAGAACCACTGGCCTATAGTGTCCTGTAGTGACTACCCAGCAACCAATAGATGTATATACCATTAAGGCGATATGATTGCAGCAGAAAAGCTGTTTGGATGTCACTCACTGAGGTTTATAAGGCAGTCATACATGGGGGCGGTAGTGACTCAGGAGGTAGAGTGGCTGTTTGTTACCTACTCGCTTTATGTTGAAGTGTCCTTAAGCAATGCAATGCACATTAAAGTCTCACAGTTGTTCTCTTGTGCACTGATACTAATGAGTAAAACACATTTTTGTTTGGCTTCCTCCAAACAATGTAGCAGCATTGGCAGTGATAATAGTAATAATAATAATACAGTAGTAAAGAAAACATCACATTAGTGTTTCCTTCTGGACAGGTTTATTTTTTATTCTCGTCAGATCCTTCACGTGCCTGAGTGTACGGGGGAAAAACTTTTTAGCAGCCTGTTACCAGTGGCTCCGAGACTGCGTCTCAAGTGCTCTTGATAAAAGGTGCTATAGAAGTGCAGACCATAGGCTCTATGCACAGCAGCCATATTGTGAAGACATTCACAGGTGTTACCACTGATACTAATGAAGGCTCTGTTCCATTCTGGTCAAACAGAGTCAGGGTGCTGATATTATTATTATTATTACGGGGCCAGAGCTCAGCTCTGGACCTGTTTTGTTATTGGCAGTATTCTGTCACTTCTTCTGCCACTTTTCGCAGTTCTGGCTGAACGTGCAGTCGCTTTTTACGAAACTCGGCCATATGGTAGATGGTCATGAAAAACGATCAAGAAATAATTCTCACAATCTTTCGTCCAAAGGTGGCGCTATAGCACTCAATTGAAAATGGCAACTTTGAACAGGTACAACTCATGCCCTGTTTGACCTAGAGCCATGAAACTTGGATACACATATGCGTCTCCTCATGCTGAACAACTTTCACCCTCTGACTTTTGACCTCTGACCTTTAGATCTCCCACCATTTTGAATTATATGAAAAACAGTCTTTGGCTCCTAACTTCTGCATTTTTTCACTTATGGAAAATCCGTTGGAAATATTTGTAGGCAGAGGTCCAAAGTTCAAGTGTTAAACGTTTCGTGCAGATTGCTCAAAAATCCCAGGAGGAGATAGATTTTAACTATTACAGTTTTTTGAAAATTATTCATCTGCGCCTAAAACATACATGCAGACTCACATTTCTTTGAAACTTTGCAGAAATGTAGAGGGTCATTTCAAATATCACTGAAACCAATCTTACTCCAATTGGCCAAAGGGGGGCGCTATAGCAATTTTTCGAAAATGCAAACTTTAAACAGGCATAAGTCATGCCTCGTTTGGCCGAAAGTCGTGAAACTTACTTACACTTGTGCCTTGACTCATGAGGAACACACGTATCGCTTTGACCAGTAAGCTCCGCCCTTAGATTGTCCGCAATTTTGAGCAGTTTGAAAAATACTTGTTTTTGGCAGTTCTGGCTTAACCATGCATACGCTTTTTACGAAACTCGGCCATATGGTAGATGCACATGAAAAACTATCAAGAAATAATTCTCACACTCATTCGTCAAAGGGTGACGCTATAGCACTCAATTGAAAGTGCCAACTTTGAACAGGTACAACTCATGCCCTGTTTGACCTACAACCATGAAACTTCGATGCACACATGCGTCTCTTCATGCCTGACAACTTTCGTGGTCTGACTTTTGACCTCTGACCTTAAGATCGCCCACCATTTTGAATTATATGAAAAACAGCCATTGGCTCATAACTTCTGCATTTTTTCACTTATGGAAAATCCGCCGCTTTTGTTTTGTCGGCAAAGGTCCTAAGTTCATGTCTAAAATGTTTCGTGCAGATTACTCAAAAATCCTAGGAGGAAATAGATTTTAACTATTGCAGTTTTATGAAAATTATTCATCTGCCAATAACACATCCATGCAAGACTCACATTTCTTTGAAACGTTGCAGTAATGTAGAGAGTCATTCCAAATATCACTGAAACCAATCTCACTCCGGTTGGCCAAAGGGGGGCGCTATAGCAATTTTTTGAAAATGCAAACTTTACACAGGCAAAAGTCATGCCTTGTTTGGCCGAAAGTCGTGAAACTTGCTTACACTTGTGCCTTGACTCATGAGGAACACATCTATCGCTTTGACCAGTAAGCTCCGCCCTTAGATTGTCCGCAATTTTGAGCAGTTTGAAAAACACTTAAACCCAGGATTTTTCAGCTATTTGCGTGAAACTGTATCGTCTGTGTGATCTCCTTTTTCATAGTTCCTTGTCTGTTGGTCCAATGGCGTCTCCCTTAAATGAGTGCCTCACAATCTCAAGGTCGCCAGTTCAAGCCTCACTTGATGCAGACTTCATTTAAGTTGAATTGCAAACAACATGACTGTACCAATGAATACATGTGCAAATGGTAAAGATAACCTCAAATGCTTATTTGAGAGTACGATTTCTCAATGTATGACATACTTCATTCTGAAAATAGGCGATCTACAATCTCAAAACTTTTCAGATAGCAACGTGTTTCTGAGCTTGTAGATCGGCTGCATTCACTGTTTTCGGTTGCGAGGAGACATACAATTTCTCTATTGGTAAATGGTTTGTGAACGAGTGATCTTAGTGTTGGCTTGGTTCATGACAGAAGGCAAGAGTTTATGATCTTCAACAGACAACATCAGCCTGGACAAAGCTATAGCACTATAGGTAGTGTTGCAGCCTATTAGTCCGAAGGTTGAGAGTTCGATTCCTGTTAATGGCAATAGGTTGAGATGTCCAATCTTTCCATTCTGTTTCCATCTCTCTCTCTCTCTCTCATCAATCTATTCCTTTTCCATGTCTCTCTTCAATCTATTCCGTTTCCATGGCTCTCTCTCTCTCTCTCTCTCTCTGTCTCTTTCCCCCCCTCTCTCTCTCTCTGTCTCTTTCCCCCTCTCTCTCTCTCTCTCTCTCTCTCTCTCTCTCTCTCTCTCTCTCTCTCTCTCTCTCTCTCTCTCTCTCTCTCTCTCTCTCTCTCTCTCTCTCTCTCTCTCTCTCTCTCTCTCTCTCTCTCTCTCTCTCTCTCTCTCTCTCTCTCTCTCTCTCTCTCTCTCTCTCTCTCTCTCTCTCTCTCTCTCTCTCTCTCTCTCTCTCTCCAGTTTCCATGTCTGTCTGTCTCTCTCTCACTGGCCCCGTATTATCGCTGCTTGCAGCTATATTTATTATTATTATTATTATTATTATTATTATTCTTTATCACTGGAAACACTTTGCTGCACCAGTAGGTCTAAAATTTGGGTCTAGGGACCCTCATGGTTCCTTAAGGGTTTTTTCCAAATGGCCCCTTACGGGTGTGTACACTCTCAGTTATGGGGGTCGTGGAAATTGAAAAATCTGAGAACCACTGTGCTACACAAAATGGAACAGATTCTTCATTAGTATCATTGGTAACACCTGTGAAGGAAGTGAAAATATGGCTGTTGTGCATAGAGTGACCATTCACACTGTTTCTGTCACAGGATACATTGTGCCTCTGCTGCCAAAATGTTGAACAATAAACCCCAAAAATATAATGTTCTTATCTGCAGAATGGGCATCATTTATCAAAACGGGAGCTGAACAAATGTAAACGTAAATCACTCATAAGTGCATTTACACAATTTATCAACATAGATATACACAGGGATAAACTGTGTCTACATGGGTTTGATAAATACGTTGTTTGTTGACACGTACATTTACACACAGTCTTGTGAAAATGTTGACAAATGAGGCCCGATGAATGGTAGAAGAGAAGATGTCTATATTACATGTTGATTTTTTAAATAATGTCCTTTATTTAACAGGATATGAGCGCACTATATAAATATGAAGGGAGCACTAGCTTGGAAACCTTGCTTGAATGTGGGTGTTTACGTTATTGGAGTTCAGACACATCCCATCACAGATGTTTTCTTAAATGTAGGTAAATTTGACTCTCCCAGAACTAGATAGCCACCTTTCCAGGATCTCAAACCAACATGCACCCACACTACACTAGATTTACACTATGCTAATAACAGCATCATAAGTCATTTTCAAACTCATCACCATCAATCTTAACAAACATAAACTAATGGGATGGTTGACAGCTAGCTTCAAAGCATATTACAACACTTAGAACCCAGCATGCTGTCCGGGAGTATGCAGTTTGAGTGATGTTGTATTGTGCTTCTGGATACATGCTGATCAGTGGGATAAATGAATAATGAGCTTGTTGAACAGCTATATTTTTTCTTTGGGGGTTGGGGGGGTCATTATGTCCAATTTATCAATGGTATCTAAAACAAGATGGAACTTTCATTCAGTAATATAGGAATTGTGTCATGTTGAGGCATAGAGGGCAAGACCACTTTGTTCGAGGTTTGGGTTATGTAGTTACCTTGCCATGATGTAACTCCAAAGGTGGACAAGAAATCAAAAATAATTGCTCCAGTGATTAGAAATTGATCATTAAAAATATGCTCCTCATTGACTTACATTGTACGCTGAACCAGCTCTCAATGTCACTCTTTTAGCACATAAACGAACGCAAACAAAGATGATTCAGAATATAGAGCATCACCAAATCCATTACTGTTATTTTTTTTAATAAAAATGTTAACTTCCTGTTGATTTAGCCATTTTTATTAGGAAGAAAACACGGACTGGGTCCGTGGATCCGGATCTTCAAACAGTCAAATCAACAGGAAGTTAAAGGTTTCATGACATCAAATTTCTCTTCATATATGTTTTAAACCTTTAAACATTTTATTTAAAAAAAAAACAGCACTGGGTTTGGTGATGTTGTCTGAATCAGCTTTGTTGTGCTAAAATAGTGACATTGAGTGCTGTTTCAGCGTACAATGTAAGTCAATGAGGAGCATATTTAGAATTATCAATTTCTATTTCTTTCTATTTCTTGTCCACCTTTGGAGTTACATCATGGCAAGGTAACTACACAACCCAACCAAAGTGGTCTTGCCCTTTAACTTTTGCTTACTTATCCACAGACATCAACCACTTGAACCCTAGTGTCCCTATTCTGTACAAGTCATAATAGGTGAATATTTGCACAAAAAAATGCCCATCTACAAGCTCACAACAAAAAGTCACGTTGCGATGTGTTGGCAATTTAAGTTTAGGTTTAGGTTGGCAACCAATAGACCATATTCACACGGCGGCCATTTTGCTTATTAAGTTAATGAAATGCCACCCCGTTTTTTCAATGCAAAATGCTAACATGGCCGCCATGTGAATATGGTCAATTTAGGTTGGCAAGTCTGTCTTTAGCCTCGATTTGACAACCAACTAGCCAGTAATTGTCCCTCCGGACAATGGGATCAGGACAATGTCACTTTTAGCCAAATGAGGTTTCAAGAGGAGATTAAAATGTTGAACTGAGGCTGTACGCTGGCCAGAAAGATCACTCACTAGTAATTGGTAAGGGGAAATCAAATCCTCCCACCCCCCAAAGAATACAGTACACAGAAAACCATATTTATATCCATCTACATATCAGGCTACAGATGGTCATATTAAGTTAGTTCTGGAGAGTGCTGTCTCTGAAAACAAGCTCTGTTTAATTTGCCTTTGTTTACCAAAGGTATACCAAGAACCACCCGTGCTACACCCTGGTTTATACACACCCGGTTAAATTAGTTATGGACAATGCACTTTCTGAACTGGGAAATAGTCGATTCCTGTTCCTCCACCTTTTACAGGCAGCTGAGGCCTTGTAGAATGCTGTAGAGAATCTATTAAGTCTACATTCATGTCTCTTCATTCTGCTACAACACCACACATAAAACAACGTCAGATAGAGGACAGGGACAATTAAGGGGAGGTAACAAGAAACAGGTGCAGCTTGTTTTTGTTTTTTTCCCCCAGACGGGCCTTCTGTGCCTCTCGCTCCCGACACAGCTGGGTCCACAGCTGCTAAAGGTGCATAATCCCACCTTTGGAGCTCTTGAACTGAGTCAATTGTGGATGCCTGTCCCTAACTGTAATCATTTTACATTAGCGTCATGTTCTAGGGAGGTTATTTTCATGTTGCTACTATACAGTGTATGTATCTTTTATTCCAGTAATGCAATGCAATATTACTTTAGTATTACAAGAGGTTACTAGAGGTTCAGGCCGCTACGTGGCCCTCACATCTACGTTGCACCGCCGATCCAACCAATATGTCTGAGTCCTAGTGTTGGGGGCTTTGTCAGAGTACCCGTTGTACTTGTCTGTCTGACTGTCTGTCTGTGTCCCTTTCATGCTCATATATGGAGATATCTGTATCTGTCAATCCTTGTCCCTTTTATGCCCACATATGGAAATCCCTGATGTCACCAGTATATGCCCATATATGGGCATACTGGTTGGATCAACTGGATATCCGAACTACTCGACGGCGGACATCACATCCGTCACGCTGCGTGCGCCGAGTTTGAAGTCGATCAGTCCCGCATATATGCACATGACCATATATGGGCATAGCCGTCGGATCTGTGGCTCTGGACAACGGATCGCTGTATCTGTCAGTCCATGTCCCTTATATGCTGTATATCAGTTTATACATCAGTATTTGCCCATATATGGGCATGCCCCCTTTGTACCCGTATAAGAAGCTGACTGATTTGTTTGCGGCTGATGCCACAACGACACATTTAGGTTAGACAACGCACTCCATATTTGGGCGTAGCTGCATTGGGAACTCCTTACATTCTTATCGCTGAATCAAAGAATCAAAGCTTGATTGATAGATAAACAGCATGGCAGTACTGTTAAAAAAAAGCTGTGTTTCCATTGTGGTACTCTGTAATCACCATGTTCCATTGTAGCCACCCATAAGGGTCCATTTGGTTCCATTTGTACACTCCCAGAGCTAAATTAACGCTGGATCTTACTGTGTAAATGATAGAGATAGAAATCATATCAGATGGGGGGCTCTGTGGCCAAATATCAAACTGGGGTCCCTCAAATTAAAAACGTTGAGAACCCTAAAATCATTTCATCTGTGTGATAATGCCTGCGGAGGACTCTGGAGTCTTGTGGGTTTTGCGCGTGCCTGGGTGCACGTGTACGTGCGTGTGCGTGCGTGTCTGCCGTGGGTGAGCTGACTGCAGGGGATTAGCTTGTTTTGCACATGTGTGTGACTGTGCTAATCCCTCTCTAATGTGTGCCCTCTGACAGCTTGCTGCCGTGAATGCACAGTATCACAAAACAAATAAAAACTAATCACATACATACTATACTGCAAACAGAGATCAACACAAACAGTACTAAAACATACAGCAGACAAATACATGAGACATGTATTGAAATCATAAATGCACACATACACACAAATGCATAGGGGCCGAGCGTTGTGGGAAAACACGTCACAGCCACTACGAACTTGAGATATGAAAACGCAGCGAAGAAGCCCGGAGTGTTGTGAAGAGATTAGATGAGAAAAGCCACAAGTCTTCAATGAGGCGTTTTCTTATGCGCTGTAAAAGAATAAATAAATAAATCAAAAAACACAGTTAGAATCTCTGACCCTGAACCCTCATCCCAGCAGGACGTCTAGCTGCGAGCAGGCAGTTCGCTCTGCATTCAGTTCTCTCGACCTATTATCCTCCATGCTATTCTTCATAGTTTCAAAAACATCACAACAAAGACGACCGCAGTACTGGCTTTTGTGCACAGTGTAGTTTCTGTATGCGTGCGTGCATGCATGCATGCGCATGTTCGTGTGTTGTATGGTCGGGGGCACAGAACATAGTGCACAGTATCCATTATGAACGTAATAAAAGTGTCTTTTAATACTTAGCTAGGTCATATTAACCACTTAAACCTTCTAAATTATATAATTCCATGAGTCCCACAGGGCTCTATACTAGGCCCTCTCCTCAATGTGTTGTGAGTAGGGATGGGACGATAATCGTTACTATTGTTTATCGTGAAAAAAAAAAACGCTCACAATGATCGTATCGTGGAGATTTTAATTTATCGTGAAATTGTCTTCCGTCATAGGATGAATTAGCGTTTGTTGAGCTACAAACACACACACACACACACACACACACACACACACACACACACACACACACACAGAAAACAATCATGCGTTGTTACTTGTTTCTCCTCTTCCTGCACAACACAACCTCAGTGAACTGGCAAAGCTGTAACAGACTGTGTACACAATAATATGTTCATTCACACAGTGACACTCAAAGCGTTTCCATCATTTCAGTGCTAAACCACACTACACACTACAGATTTTGCAGTGTGCCTCAAATTTGTTTCTGTACTTTGTGTTGTGTTGTTATGAAATGAACTAAATTATCTCCCTTCTTGCATCAGCAGACTTTGTATTGACATTTCTATGCAGGAGTATGGAAGTTTTGCTTCTTCATGTTGTTGTAAAAAAAAAAAGCACTAGGGGCAGGTGCAGTGTGTGTGTGTCTGTGTGTGTGTCTGTGTCTGTGTCTGTGTCTGTGCGTGTGTGCGTGTGTGCGTGCGTGCGTGCGTGCGTGCGTGTGCGTGCGTGCGTGCGTGCGTGTGCGTGTGTGTTTGCGTGTTAGTGAAAGGGAGACTGATAATGTCTCGGAGGACAACATAAGTGATATAAATGCTTTGAAGGCTCCCAGGGCAAAGTAATCCATTTTACACAGCAAGCATCAGAGCCTAAAGCTATTAATCAGCACATTAGATCAATGTCACTATCTCTTCCTCTCCCATCGCTTCTCTCTCTATCCTTCCTTCTCTCTCCTGTCTCTCCGTCTCCTCCCACCTTTCTACGTCTTTATCATCAACACCCTGCTTACGTCTGTTCACCTTTCGCTGCTGTCTTTCTCTTTTCTTCAAAGAAAAATTAATAAATGAGCGTATAGTAATATTTTGTAGCTTTTGACATTCAAAACTCAAACTTTTTTTATAGGATTAAAGGGTACATTTATTTTGATAGTTTGTCTGAAAAAGCTGAAGGCTTTATCAATACCTGGACCACATGCTTTCTGTAAAAACAAAACATGAGATTCTTATGTGACCACAACCGTTGGTGTTTCAGTTTAAACCAGTCAATCTTCACCAATGACCTGGGAACAGACAAGCTTTTATAGTCTATAGTTTCCCTCCACCCGGTGACTGCTGAGCTATTGCTTTTGTTGACAAGATGCTTAATGGTAGTTGTCAATCCTGTACATTATAAAACACAAAACCGCTTTACTTGCTCCAGCTAAAGAAATAATGCTTGCAAATATAGATATAGCTACTGCATTCAAAAATGTAATTTTCTCATTTCTGTTTCTCTTCTTTTTTCCAGAATAAAACATTATCTACCAACCTTTATGTGTGTGTGTGTGTGTGTGTGTGTGTGTGTGTGTGTGTGTGTGTGTGTGTGTGTGTGTGTGTGTGTGTGTGTGTGTGTGTGTGTGTGTGTGTGTGTGTGTGTGCGCTTACAGTCAGGCAGCAGTAGTACTGACACACCAGAGTCCATTCTAAAGCAGATCAAAAGAAAACAATTTTTTTCTCCATCAAATCAAACATCAAATCTCCATCATCCCACATGCCAGTTCGGTGGTAAAGTTCTTACAGTGTATAAGCTCCCATACGTATCTCCACTGTTCAACCACTTAAGCCCTATTTATTTCCGCCAGGCCTGGAACGACCAGGGCAGTGTGGTGTTAGCTGTTAGGCTTTTATTGTGACAGAGCTAACAGGATGGATGACACCGGATGTGGATGCACTGCTGCTTATTCTACTCGCAAATAACATGAGAGACAGACCTGTAATAAAGTAACCACATGCTCTAAACCGTCTGATTACTTACACTACGCCTACCACGACATGGTGTCAGAACGTGGGCAGCGGTAAAGAGCTAGTTTGAGGTTGGAAAGAGTTTTTTTTCTTTTTTGGAAAGTTAACGTCTGCTAGCGGCGAGATGTCAGGAAGCGACGGCGACGGTGATGCAGCGGTAGCACAGCCTGCACAGCCACAGCTACAGGCTAATGCTAACGCTCCTCCGAGCGCTACGTTCACCATCCAACCACCTGAAGCATTCGACTTTGCAAAACCTCAGGACTGGGAGCGATGGATACGCAGGTTCGAGAGATTCAGACTGGCCAGCAACCTCCATCTTAGCACTGAAGCTAACCAGGTGAACACGCTGATCTACTGCATGGGGGATGAAGCAGACGACATCCGACGCACAGAGACAGCAGTACACTTCGGTAAAGGCCACACTTGAAACACACTTTGTGCCTAGAAAGAACGTGATATATGAGAGGGCAAGATTCAATCAGAGAGTGCAGCAACCAAACGAGGCTGTAGATGCTTTCATTACTGCATTGTATGCCCTGGCAGAAAACTGCAAATAACAGACCTCAGAGGAGGGAGTAGAATGGATATTGATGCAGTAACAAAAGGCAGAAGACAAAAACCATTCACCCCAAAGTCCCCTCATCAACCAATGCACCCATTAACAAAACCACAGCCATCATCTGATCGCCAGTCATGCTACAGATGTGGAAAGTCCCCTGGTCATGCAAATGCACAGTGCCCAGCCAGAGAGGTAACATGTCATGCATGTGGAAAGAGAGGTCATTACAGTAAAGTATGTAGATCTACCAAAGCAGTGCATGCTGTAGAAACAGAAAGTTGCTATGATGATGATGATGACGACACTCCCTTGTTCCTAGGCTCAGTAGATGCAGGTTTAGACCCATGGTATGCTGATTTGACTATAAGGGACCATAAGGTCAGGTTTAACATAGACACAGGAGCTGATGTCTCAGTTATTCCAGCCCAGACCTACTATGCCATTGCTGAGAGCAACACACAGTTAGCCAAGCCTGACAGACCACTATTTGGCCCGGGTCGCATGCTTCTATCTGTTCTAGGCAGGTACAGAGAGTCACTATGCAAAGGAGAGCAGGTGATACAGGAGGATGTTTACGTTGTCAATGACTTAAACGTAGCCTTGTTAAGCAGACCAGCAAGTGTAAAGCTTAAACTAGTCTACAGAGCAGACAGCATAGACAAGTCAGAGATGGAAGAGTCCTACCCAAAGTTGTGTCAGGGTTTAGGGTTGATGCAGCAGCCATACACTATTAAACTCAGGCCAGACGCTATTCCCTATTCCCTGGCCACACCTAGACGGGTCCCCATCCCTCTACTCGACAAAGTGAAAGAGGAGCTTAAGAAAATGGAGGACATTGGAGTCATCTCCAGAGTTGAAGAGCCGACCGACTGGTGTTCGGGCATGGTTCCGGTGCCTACAAAGACTGGCTCAGTGCGCATCTGCGTCGACCTCACCCGCCTCAACGAAGCAGTTCGCAGAGAGAAATACATATTGCCTTCAGTTGAGCAGACAATTAGATCTCTGGCAGGAGCCCAGATCTTCAGCAAGTTAGATGCCAACAGAGGATTTTGGCAGATTCCATTATCCCCCGAGTCGTCACTGTACACAACGTTCATAACTCCCTTTGGGCGCTTTTACTTTAACAGACTGCCCTTCGGCATAGCGTCAGCCCCAGAACATTTTCAGCGGCGCATGTCAATGATTATCGACGGGCTGCAGGGAGTTGTATGTCACATGGATGACGTCCTCATCTGGGGGAAAGATCAACAGCAGCACGACGTCAGACTGCACACTGTCCTCAACAAGCTCCAAGAAGTCGGGGTCACACTAAACATGGAGAAGTGTGAGCTAAGCAGACGTGAAGTCAAGTTCCTAGGTCATATTCTGTCAGCTGACGGTGTGCAGCCAGATCCAGACAAGGTAAAGGCTGTAATGTCCATGAGAGAGCCGTCCAACACAGGAGAGGTTCGCAGTTTCTTGGGAATGTTAAACCAGCTGGGAAAATACATTCCAGGTCTAGCTGAAAAGGACAAGCCGCTTAGAGACCTTCTCTCAAAGAAGTATCAGTGGGTCTGGGGCTGTGCACAACAGAAAGCGTTTGACGAATTAAAAAATGATCTCACATCACCTCCAGTGCTGACACTTTACGACCCCAACAAAGAGCTGAAACTGTCTGCGGATGCCTCTTCCTACGGACTGGGGGCGGTCCTCCTACAAAAGGAGGGAGAGCAGTGGAAACCAGTCGCGTACGCATCACGCTCTATGACAGAGACAGAACAGAGGTACGCCCAAGTGGAGAAGGAGGCGCTAGGATTGACATGGGGGTGCGAGCGTTTTAGAGACTTCCTAATTGGGAGACATTTTGCCATGGAAACTGACCACAAGCCACTTGTCAGCCTGCTAGGTCACCAGGCACTAACTGATCTTCCTCCCAGGATCCAGCGGTTTCGACTTAGACTCATGAGGTACAGTTACACAATCTCGCACACACCTGGCAAAGCCCTGTTTACAGCCGACACTCTCTCACGCTCACCTGTCAGTCAAAACTCAAGTTCAAAACTGACAGACAACAACTTAATGGAAGACACAAACATCTATGTGGATGAAATCATCAATAGCATGCCCGCCAGCTCTACTTACATGGCACGACTGAGAGAGCGACTGCAGGAAGACAGTGTTTGCTCAGAGGTCATGTCATACTGTCAGAGAGGATGGCCTGACCGCAGCCAGCTCACAGGTCCAGTTAAAGCTTACTGGCCTGATAGAGCTGTTCTTACTGTACACAATGGACTCCTGCTCATGGGCTCCAGACTAGTCATTCCCACAGCGATGCGCAACTCTGTCCTCGATGCACTACACGAGGGACATCAGGGGATGACCAGGTGCAGGGAGCGGGCCAGAGAGACGGTATGGTGGCCTGGCTTGAGCGGCCAACTAAACGAGCTGGTAAGAAATTGCAAAACATGCATCAAAGAGCGTGGCAATCCTGTGGAGCCATTAATGTCCAGTGAGCTCCCAGAGAGACCATGGCAAAAAGTAGGTTCTGATTTATTCACACTCAACCACGATAACTACCTACTAGTAGTGGACTATTACTCTAGGTATGTAGAGATTGCCAAACTAACTCCCACACGATCTCAGGATGTTGTTGTGCATCTCAAATCAATATTCTCTAGACATGGGGTCCCAGAGAATTTTTTTTGTGATAATGGCCCCCAGTACTCTAGTCAACAGTTCAAGGACTTTGCAGAAGCCTACGGGTTCAAACATGTCACTAGTAGCCCTAGGTTCGCTCAGAGTAACGGTGAGGCAGAACGTCACGTTCAGACTGTGAAACAGCTGCTAAAGAAAGCGAAGGATCCGTATCTGGCTCTGTTGGCCTATAGAGCTACACCACTTGCTAATGGCTACAGTCCTGCCCAGCTCCTCATGGGCAGGAGACTGCGCACTCCAGTGCCCCAGCATTCCTCTCTACTCACCCCAGAGCTTCCAGACAGCACTGTTGTGGCAGCTAAAGAAAGGGAGAGGAGGGTGAAGGACACTGCAAATTTCAACAAAAGACACCGTGTGAGAGATCTAAGCCAGCTCACACCAGGTCAGCCAGTGTGGATTACAGATACAAAGTCTCAAGGCACAGTGGTTTCGCCGCACTCTGCTCCACGTTCCTACATAGTGGACGGGCCTTCAGGCACCATCAGGCGGAACAGACACCATCTTGTCCCTTTTCCAGAGACTGTACCACACACACCTCGCACTGCAACACTCAGCACACCACCCCAACCAGGGGAGCCTGCACTGGGTTCTCCACAACGCCCTGAGTCAACAACACAGACTCCCAAGGGGCACACACCTGTCCGTACACACACACACGGCCCTACCACTAGGTATGGCAGAGTGGTGGTAAAACCTCACAGACTGGACTTGTGAACTGGGGGGGGGAGACAAATGAATGTGAGAAAAAAAAAAAAAAAAAAAAAAAAAAAAGCGATGTAAGGATGAATGTTGAATAATGTTGTTGTTTTTCATGAGACGCATTGCTATGTTCTACGAGTGCTATGTTCTATTTTGAGTTAATACTATGTGACAGTCTGTTCAGTTTTATAAGAAAGGGAGATGTGGTGTTAGCTGTTAGGCTTTTATTGTGACAGAGCTAACAGGATGGATGACACCGGATGTGGATGCACTGCTGCTTATTCTACTCGCAAATAACATGGAGAGACAGACCTGTAATAAAGTAACCACATGCTCTAAACCGTCTGATTACTTACACTACGCCTACCACGACAGGCAGGAGAGTATGTTTTCGCCTCTGTCAAAAAGCTATTTCACTTCCACTCATACGGGGCACCACAAATGCTACAAATCTCAAGGTTCTCAGGTTCAAATGGTCTCATGTGTGATGTGACAATGGCCATCAAACAGTGACTTGATACCCCATGCCGTTTGCCTGTAATGTGTGAATGTTGAGGTCATACAGCACACCTCCAAATATGCTTTCACTTATGCCCATAGGGGGCACCACAACACCAACACCGTCTGTCATACAAACGCTATTCCACTCCCAACTTCCTCATGTACTGACCGCTGACACAGCCCTGAGATCTGCACTCTAAGAATGGCACTTTTCTGATTTCAAAACACTTTATTTAATTTTTGTATTGTTTTTCTTTTGTCCTCTCTTTCGTGTCTTAACTTTAATTTCATTTAAAATTAATCCTTTTTAAACTTCTCTAACAGGCTTAAAGTGTTTAGAATGAAGTGAGAACTAAGAATTTGGGTCTGCCGACCAAATGCATCTCAGTGCTGTGCTACTGTTGAACAGCAACAACCTCGTAACCAAGACGCATTCTTGACAGGTTTCTTTTCGCTTTATAACCCAACACCGTTGTGTAACCCAGTCAGAAACACTTGTGTATGCTCACAAATATATGCAAGTCTTCTAACCTGTAGTCCCTAATGGGCATGTTATAGGTGAACATGTTATCTGCTGTTTTTAAAAACTAGAGGTTTGGGCCACTATGGAGTATTGGGAAGGGCCGCTATGCGGCCTGAACCAAAATTATTGTTGTACATCATACACGAAAAACTGTCAAATTGTTGTCTGAAGAAGACAACAGATAATTACATCTCTTCCCAATTAGATTACAAAAAAAAGTATAACATGATAGTGACAATTCCTCATTTAAGCCATATTGTTAGGCTGGACCGGTGCTGAGTAGCCAAACGTGCCGGGGACCAAAGGTAAAGAGCATGAGGGGAGCATGAGGGGAGATCTTGAGGAGGGCGAGTGGTTTTGGAAATCCAGGGAGAAGGGTGGATGGAGTGGTGGTGGAGCTGGGAGACACTGGGTTTGAGGAGGAGGGAGCCTGGAACAAAACAGAGAACAATGGGCCTCATGCCGCAATACGTTCCTAATGTTTCCTCTTACATTTCTTCCTAAGTGAATTCCTAAGAGAAGTTGAGTCAGATTCATGAAACGTTCTTAAAAGGCAGAAACGTTCGTAACTATGTTCTTGATGATGATGAATCCCAATCCTCATAACTTGAAGGGGTGTGCCAGTTCATCCTAATTACCATAGGGAGCCGCCCCACCAATCCCCATATAAGGCATGACTGCATGGCTCTGCCTGCAATCACACCTGTGATTAATAA
Organism: Gymnoscopelus microlampas; assembly: GCF_963454915.1. Taxonomy (NCBI): domain Eukaryota; kingdom Metazoa; phylum Chordata; class Actinopteri; order Myctophiformes; family Myctophidae; genus Gymnoscopelus; species Gymnoscopelus microlampas. The sequence continues at coordinate 19,061,112 of NC_139951.1, read as the reverse complement.
AATTGAGAGAATGAAGTAAAGAATACCTAAACTATAAGTCTACAGATGGTGGACACCAGACTCCAAACATAAAAATAAATGAAAGGCGCGTTCGAAAATACAGCCCTGAGCGGCAGTGAGCGCACTGGCCAATACAAACTAATAGGCGAGTGTGCTCCGGCGCGTAATTTCCAAACGCACCCATAGGCTTCCCCCTCCTCTGCGCGGTCATATTCCTCTCATGTTTACTAACAGGAAACCCGTCTATAGGGGGGCTTTCAGTTAGGAAGGGGACTGGAAAATGGGGGTGTGGCGAATGTCTGGGATATGGGGGTGGGGGTATGGGGGGCGATGAGGGTGGGTTGGGTGGGGGGTTATGGGGTGGGTATGGGGCTTGGGCTTCAACTCAACCGGGTCCGTTTGGGTTAGATTGTAATTTCAGACCCGTCTCAAACATTTTCATGTCAAGGACCCCCAAATTGACATGCATTTGGCTGCAGACCCCCACCTGAAAATATTTTCTGCCAGGGAAAATGTTTCAAGATTTATCAAAATGTCTCGAAAATAGCCGATCTACAAGCTCAAAATGGCCAGTAATGGGACGTGTTGTGAGCTTGTAGATCGGCTATTTTCAAACAAAGTATAAAATAGGGTTAAACTGTTCTTCGTTTTCTGTGGACCCCCTGAAACTCCCTGAAGGACCCCTGGGGTCCCCAGACCACACTTTGAGAACCACTGCTCTAAAGATATGATTTTAATTTAAATATATTATTGTAATTTAAATCCTATATTATACAACTGTAGAATTGAAGAAACTTCGAGAATTAATTATTTTTGCACAAATATGTCACACTTAAGAACTCAAAGGCCAGCCTAAGAGTGCTCTCTAGTATGCGTAGATGTCTTCTAAACTTAAGAACAAATCACAGCTAAGAAAACATTTGTGAATGCCAAAATCTCTTAAAAAACTTCTTAAGTGGGTCTAAGAACAAATTTGTTCGGTTCATGAATCGGGCCCAATGTTAGCATGAAAATCACAGATATACAATATTGAAGTGCTCTACAGCACGCTAGAGACACAGTAAACAACAGCCGGTTACACTGACCACAGTAGACAATATTCAAGCACCAGGCATCTGTTCTCAGCAGCTTATATTGGCCAGCTCCTGTTGATGGTGATGTGGAGCAGCTGGGCTGATTGGGACCAGCCACACCTGAGCCGGCTGCTGGCTGAGGGAGACGCCCGGCCCTTGCCCTTATATGTCGTGCAGGGGAGGGACTAGGAACGTGTGGCACAACACATGGCTCAACAGAATTCAGGGTGTGGGTTCAATAGACCATATTCACACGGCGGCCATATTGGAATTTAACATTGAAAGTGCCGCCACCCCGGGTGGCTACTTTCATTGACTTCATAGAAACATGGCTGCCGTGTGAATATGGTCTATAGGCTTCCCCTTTTAGAAGTTTGTTGATGATGTCGCCTCTTCTTGAGGAGAGGGACGGGTTTGGGGGAGACAGACAGAGATGTATAGATGTCTCTGAGCTCTCTAATCTTCTCTTCCCAATACCTTATCTGCTCCATAAGCTAGTTGCCTAACTGTGTGTATTAGCAAAGACCAGGAGCGCAAATCAATACCTTACAGAAAGAGGGTGGGAGTGAGAGAAAGAGATACAGACATATAGACAGCAAGACAGAGAGATAGAAAGTGGATGGAGACAGGATAGATAAATCAAGGGGGATTATGATAACAACCTGTTAATGAGCTCACAGAGAAATCCTTTTTAAACTTTAATTTTTAGCAATCGTTGCCGTCGGGCAGAAACCAACTCCATTTTGACGTTTTTGCATTTTTTTTTCCATAAATCAGTGCTATTGAACACCCTTTACTCTGTGTGTTGGCAAAAAAAAATAATTAACCAATGAAAAGTATTAAAAAGTGCTTCCGACAAAACCAGCTAACTCCATTGGATCATCAAATTTTATGCTAAAACAGCTACAGTACAGTAAATGCACCTGGACCGCTAGGCCAGCGGGCGCCCCGAACCAGTGTTGATTTTGACAGCAAATTTTGGTTTAGTTTTAGTCATAGTCTTTTGAATAAAATTCCATTTAGTTTTAGTCATATTTTAGTCATCTGAAATGTTTTAGTTTTAGTCTAGTTTCAGTCGACTAAATATCATAAGATTATAGTCATAGACGACTAATTCTACAGTTGATTTAGTCGATTAAAATGTATTTTGGCGGTGACGGCGTCATAATTGATGATTTTACACTTGGTTGAATGCTGAAAATAGCCGATCTACAAGCTTGTAGATCTGCTATTTTCAGAGCACCCGAGCATAACCAAACATAAAATGACTGGTCTTTTAGTTCTACTGGATCTGACATGAGTGTTAATGTACTTCTGACGTGTGTGTGTGTGTGTGTGTGTGTGTGTGTGTGTGTGTGTGTGTGTGTGTGTGTGTGTGTGTGTATATATATATATATATACCACACTGTCACAGTGTCACACTGCCGATCCGACTGATACATATAGTATGCCCATATATGAAGAGCTCTGTATCTGTCAGTCATTGTCCCTTTTATGCCAATATATGGAGATCTCTGATGTCATCTTGGCATGCCCCCTTTTGTGCCCATATATGGAGCTGACTGATTTGTTTGCACCTGATGCCATGACGACACATTGAGGTTAGACAACACACTCCATAGTTGGGCATAGCTGCATTGGGAACTCCTTATACGGTTATGGCTGAGTCATGGTAACATGAGCGTGATGTCAGAGGTCCGCCTGCCTGCGCCCTCCCTTAAGCCCATTTTAAAATATGATATTATTTATATATATATATAATTAAGTGTGTGATACATGAGTAAAACATCCTTATCCCCTCCTCTCTTCAGTAAACAATGGGGCAGTCCAACTCCATGGAATCTCTTCCAGTGATTGCTGATAGCATGCTGGACCAGAGCTGGACGGTGATTGGTGCAGGTGGATTCGGTCAAGTCTACAAGGCCAGACATCATCATTGGGGACAGGATGTGGCCATTAAATTATTATGTCTTGATAACGGGTAAGTGGAAAAGCCAGTGGTGGACAAAGAACTCAACTCTTGTACTTGAGTCAAAGTATAGATAGATCTTGGTCAAATATTACTCAACTGCAAGTGAGAGTTGCTTGAGTTAAAGTACTGGTGTACTTTGAAGTAAATAGGAGCAAAGCTACATTTAAAACGATCAATCATAACCTAGACAGTAGTTACCTTTCATTGATTTGAGTTATTTTATTAATATTGGATCAGGAATGCAAATAAATGAATGAAAAATATAGAAATTTCAATAATTCATGGCTTCATGCAGTGTGAAATATCCCTTTAAGTTGCTTGTCAAGACAGGTGGGCAGGGTTGAATTAGTTTAAACTGAAATGGGCACAGGCTTCACCTTGATGATCAATCCCTAACAAATACAATAAAGCACAGAGACAACTCAGGTCTTCTTCTTTCGTGTGTCATCATCAGATGTCCAGTTCAGTAGTGTACAGCCACGCCCTCGTCTCGGGTCCCACATCGAAGAGGCCGGCCTCCGAGGGTGGTTTATACAGGGGACAGACTGTGATTATGTGCTCAGCGGTCTGCTCCGGCTCCCCACACTCGCATGCTGCTCCGTCCGCCAGGCCCCACTTCCTCATGGATGTTTTGAAGCGTCCGACCCCGGTTCGCAGGCGGTTCAGCAGGGTCCATTGCCGGCGTGGCAGTTCCTCTCCTTTAATGCCGCCTCCCGGGTCCTGGATGTAGCGGTGGATGCGTGTGGGCCCGGCCAACTCCCACTCCTGCTTCCAGGCTGCCGCCAGCCATGCCTCTGTAGACAGGTCCTCAGGGATGGACCTGAGCAGCTCTTGTACCGCCTTGTTGTACGGGTGGCGGGACTTGAGCCTATCTAGAGGCAACACTGTTGTGGTGGTGTTGTGCAGGATATGCCAGTCCTGTCTACAGGCTTTCCTTGCAAGGGCGAGGGTAGCAGCCTCTCGTCGGAGGCCGGCCGGGGCAATTCCCGCTAGCACTGGCAGGTGGAATACAGGGGTGGGCTTCAGGCAGCCAGTTATGGTCCGAAGAGCGTTGTTTATGGCAACGTCGACCTTCCTGGCATGTGGGCTTCTGCACCAGGCTGGGGCACAGTACTCAGCTGCAGAGAAGACCAGGGCTTGCGTGGAGATTCGGAGCACCTTGGCAGATGCACCCCAGCTGGTACCGGCGAGACGTCGGATTAGTGAGACCCTTGATGACACTTTGGCTGTCACTTCTTCCAGGTGTTGTTTGAAGGAAAGTGTCCTGTCCAGACGTACACCAAGGTACCGCGGGGCTTGCTGGAACTCCAGGCGCTTGTTGTTGACGAATACTTCCAGTTCCCTTCCTGCTTCGCGGTTGTTGAGGTGGTAAGCAGCTGACACTGTCTTGCCAATGCTGAGCTGTAGGCGCCACTTGCGCAGATAGGCTTCAAGGATACCCATATCCTGGTTCAGGCCGACTTCCATCGCCTCCCATGTTGGTCGTCGCATCATGATGGCCAGGTCGTCAGCGTAGCCATATTTCCGGGATGTTGTCTCCGGTGGATCGTGGATGTATATGTTGAACAACATCGGTGCGAGGACAGACCCCTGCGGAACGCCATTCCTCAGCCTCCTGAGCCTACTGCATTGTCCATCACTGGTCTTTAAGGTGAAGCTGCGGTTCGTCAGCATCTCCATGATGAACTTGACCATGTGCCTGTCGGGGCTCAGGTCCAGTTTATTAAAGACGGGGTGCCGTGATTTTCAGTGATTTTCCCCCCCCCTAAAACATAATCAGCAGGTATTATGGTTATACTACGAGGAAGATCTTTTTCAAAAAAGTGTACAGATATTGCTAAAATTATGTTTTTATGTTGACACGCCTCCAGTTCATTAAGTATACCTAGTTCTCACCTTAGCACCTCCTCCACCACCTTAGCACCACCCACCTGTCCTAGTCCCTCCTCCTCCTCATGCCCACACCTGCTGTGTTATGATAATGAGGGGGAGGGCATGTTTTTACTATGTCACTAAAGCGCTGTTTTTCTATTGGCACGTTTGACCCTCAAGGTTTCAGCCTCCAGGAAGAAACTGAAAGTAGTCAGAGAAGACATAAAACACCATAAAAACACCACCAGGGGACTTAATAAAGTTCCATCAACCTCATAGACACATGAAAAACAGAAAAAGTGCAAAACCATGGCACCACCTCTTTAAGTCTAGAGGGTTTAAGTGGTTACAACCTGTATCATATAGTATATGAGCTGTTTGAACTTGTAAGATGTGTACCCAAAAGTAAGGAACAAAGTATGTCCCTTATCAGTTCAATAAGGGACAACAATAAGTGGGCAAGAGTTCTTCAGAGAGAGGAAGGATGAGGAATTGGCTCATGAGTGCCAAATGATGCTACGTGCAGAGAACCCCTATGTCGTGACGGTCATGGGGGTCTTCAGGGGCCTTAGATCCGGTACCCCCATGACACATGTGGGTATGGTCATGCAGCTGATGGAGAGAGGATCCCTCGGCACCGCGCAGGTCAGGTTTTTTCCACTCAAAAGCTGAGATTATATCAGATAACAGAAAAAAACACATGAAACAGCTGTCAGCTGTTTATTCGCATTTTTATGTAAAAATAATGTCGCCATGGTGGGGGGCACCGCAGCGAGACGCGGGATAACCCCACGTTTGCAACTACTTACGCCTCCGCACTTCACCGGGTATGGACTAGTAGTTTATAATTTGAGGAACTTGCATGAAGGGCTTTGAAAGTTAACAGTCATATCTTAAAACAATTCTAAATGTATCCATTGAGAAGTAATTTTCTGTCTCTCTACATTTATTCCTTTCCTTCACATTTGGAGTTTTATTAAAAAAAGTGACGTTGAGTGCCAGAGATCTCACCGTTTGTAATGCTACGCTGTTTAGAGCTGCAGACTCCACGGCGAGCACCCGCATGTAAACAATGCATGCGTGCGCGACGATGGATGGTCCTGGCTAACGCCTGGAACAATAACATCTCTTACGCGCTTCACCATTGCGGAGTGATAGTGCATCGAAAATGACTCGTTTTCCCCACTGTATAAAGTTAAGGAGATGCAGAGGTTTTTATCAAGGAGATAGAATGGGAGCGGACGGGAGACAGTTTTTTTTGGCTCAGTGATCCATCTGTCCCTTCCTTCTCAGAGTCACCGTGGGTGATTCCAGAGCTGCGCTAGCCCCCCCTTGTGAAAAAAAAGATTGATTTCACAGACAATCCCGGTTTTGACACCTAAGCGCTAAAAATTAAAAACCGGAGATTCACGGTTTTGGCACCCAATGTGTTAACTTCAATTAGTCAAATATTGGATTATTGGCTCAGGAATGTGACAGGGAAAAAGATCTCCATGAATTCAAGGCTTCATTTTTTTGGATGAAGTATTCCTTTAAGGTAAACTCAGTTTTATAAAGCAGAACAGCCCTCATCTGAGGCACAGAGTAAGTAGACAGAAATGCCATCTTGTAATGTGCTTTAGTGAGGGCCAATTATATGAAGATAAGGTTGAAAATGAGTGATGTGCTCCTTTAAGGATTATAGCTTTATTTGTATTTGTGTCTGTGATTGTGAATTAAATGTTTCTGTTTTACCCCAACCATCAACAGAGGAAACTAAGACAGAAGAAACTAGCACCACCCTGGTCCCTGGTATTTCGACTGGTTCACCAAATGGCTCTGGGCATGAAGCACCTTCATACTCTCAGCCCCGCTATCGTCCACAAGGACCTGAAGCCTGACAACGTACTGCTGGACGCAGATCTAAATGTCAAGGTGAGTCCCAGGCACCTTTTTGGTAGGGATGGGTATTGGCAACAAACTCACGATACGATACGTATCACGATACTTGGGTCACGATATCGTTTATATTGCGATACGAATCAGGGGCCTTAGATCCGGTACTTGGGTCATATCACTATATTGCGATATATTGCGATATATTGTGATATCACGATATATTGCGATACGATACATATTGCGATATATTGCGATATATACATATATCACAACTACATATTGTTTATATATACACTACATATTGAGTAGCTGCAGATCTGTGATAGGTTCTTTGAATGTTTTTCATAAAGCCTGTATCTGAAAAAGCAACAAAAATCGCGATATTGATACTGGAGTATCGATACAGTATCGCAAAATAAAATATCGCGATATCGATAATATTGCCCATCCCTACTTTTTGGGGGTGATTATCACCACCAATGATGGGTCAAGCATGATCCTCCTCTGGCACTGTTCAAACTCATCTCTCTTCTGTTTTTTTGTATGAAGCAAATGCAACTGAGATTTAATATTAATACACAATAATCTTTGTTTATTTAACGTCAATACTGATTGCCTTTCTTTTGTGATTATACTGAACGGAAGCAGTTCAGTACGAGGGAGAGGGGCTGAGACTGTGGGTGGTTTCTTATTGTGGCTTGAGCTACAGAAAATGTTCAAATGTATAGGGACACTACGGATGTCCCATATTATCGGTATTGGAAATTAGGAGTTGGCCAATATATTGGATATCGGCTATAAAGTAAATATCGGACATTCCCTAATAGACACAATAGACATTAACAGTTGGAGTTAATCCAACCTAATGCTCTAGGTGGTAAACTGTGCACACAGGCTCTTAATGAGCCTGAACTACCTTCATGTGTCACATCGAGGCAGTATATGCAACATTCATGTTGAAAATATATCCACATAGATGATACTACGTTTGTGAACTCCTCTTGGCCAATCAAATATGCATGTCACGCCAGTCTACCGTCCAACTATAAACCCATTTAAATATGCAAGTCATATATATTTCACTGATCACAGCAAAGGTCACTGAGTTATGGCCATTTGAAGTGTTAAACCAGGGGTGTCGAACTCATTTTGGGGTCCCGGCCACATTGGTCAAATGGTGACTTGATGTGGGCCGAACCAGTTGCGGACACACATGCGCGCACTCACGCATTCAGTCAGCATCTGATGTCTCAGACACTGCCACTAACTACGTATATCACTTTTTTTAATGTATTAAGAAGAATAGCTACTTTCATCATTGACATTAAAAACAAACAATGCAATTTGTAAGGAGCCCCAATAAACAATTTTAAGTAAAATAATTCAATTTGAAGTTAAACAATACCTGGTAATGTGTGTGGGTGGTTAGGTAATGATTACCATGTTTTAAGCCACATTTTCACTACAGTGCCAGAATTTTTCCAGCAAAATAATTAGATTTATAAAACAACATTGATGTAAAGTAACTAATTACATTTACTCAAGTACTGTACTTCAGTAAAGATTTGAGGTATTTTTACTTTACTATAGTATTTCCAATTTCCTGTACTTTCACTTCTATTCCACTACATCTCAGTCACTGCTATGCGGGGAGGAATGCAGCTGCTCTCCCTACTCCTCCAGACGAGAGACACAACTGATATATACTTCTCCATACAACAGTGTTTTACCGGAATTGTGATGCTGTTGAAAAAAGCGTTCTCTCCAGGTAGAGTTGAATGAAAGAGAGGCCATGGTGATGGTCCTCTGTATGCTAATGACCTTGGCCGTGGCTTCACGACCATTGTTCAGAACAAGTTTGTTCAATATTCAGACCCAGCCTGAATACTGCCTGAAAAACTCTCTCGGTTTTTTTCCATTAAAAGGTAGTATTAAATGGCGTTTTCTAAAATCACATCGCGGGCCAGATTGGACGACGTCGCGGGCCAAGAAACACCAGTTTGACACTGCTGTGTTAAACACTGCTGTAACACTGCTGAAGTGTCCTTCATGTGTGTGTAAAGTATTTTTCGTGTGGCTATTCTCATGGCAGACCATTGAACAGTGTTTGTGCCAAGTTTGGTGTGGATTGCAGCAATGGTGTGCCTCCTTGAGAATGTGTTTGTCAAGCTTACTGACAAAGTTAGCTTGGTTGTACAATGTGGCCCCTGGTGTGAATACTGTCATGAACCTTGAACTGTGTTTGTGCCAAGTTTGGTGTGGATGGGTGCAACAGTGTGCCTTGCAAGTATGGATGTTACAGTATGTTTCTGACGTCCACTGTGTCAACCCATTCTGCAATTTTAATATAGGATAGGACAAGATAACCAGAAGTCCCCAGGTACGAATAGGGCTTTTGATTCCAATGACAAGCCTGTGGCCTATTTCCTCCACTTTCTCAGAAAAGTCACCGTGAGCAGGAAGTTATTTCAGGTGCCTTGTTCAACAGACTCCCTTCAACTTCCTCTTGGGTCCGTGAGTGGAATCGTGCATGCTCAGAAATCACGTGGAAAATCCCATCACTCAGTCATAATCATTATACTTCTGTTCATCCACCAAGCCAAATCAATGAACTGCCTCTTGTCCCATAGAGTATATCAGTGCATCAGCTGGCTCCTCTTTGAGCATCAATACAAACCGGTACCCGGCCAGTCTTCTGGCTTGGCAAAGTGAAACTGCTCCAATGTCAAAAAAATCTGGACTGTAGACCTGGAAATGTAATTTCCCAATAAGTGTACCATGTCGGCTTCACTTCTGACAAGGTATATCCGCATGAGGAAGTATGAGTCTAACTCACAGGAATACTAGACTGACATCATTATTTTGTGTGACAGGCCAGACTGGTAGCAGGCAGTGTTCAGGCCTTGTTCAACAGTCTGATGGTAGCCGGGTAGAAACTCTTCAAAAGTTGTGTGTTCTCGTGTGTTCAGGCATTTGACACTGTGGTAGAGCTTGCTTGGCCGTTGTCTCAATAGTGTTGCATCACCATTCACTCTTGCTCGCTCTCTCCTTCCCCTCTGTCTATTCCTCTTCTTTTTTCTCTCTCTCTCTCTCTCTCTCTCTCTTTTTTTTATAAAAAAAAATGTTAACATATTTTTTTAACAATTTTAACATAAAAAAAACCTAATAATTTCCCTTATTAACCGCAATATAACCGAACAATTTATTTGTATTTAAGTTATAGGTAAAACATGCATTATATTAGCCTATCTTCCGCCGTGCACAGACGTTTTTAACCGAAAAAAACCCGCGTGCACCCACGGAAGGGGGCAGGGGGGCCTTTTGCGTGTCTCGGCCCAGGGGCCCGTTTCTTCCTAATCCGCCTATGTGTGTGTCACCGCAAAGCCCATGTGAATATCCGTAGTGGATGATACGGTTCCATACCAGAAAGTAGAAAGTTCAATAGTCATGTTCATATTTCTGTTTCATTAGATGTTTCGTGTTACAGGAAGTAGATATGTGTAGCTATTTATATGCAAACTAAACAAATGTCACATTATGTGCAAATGAACACTGGCAAATACCCCCAAAACAGCAACATACAGTATAATTGGCGGTTTTATCCAGTTTCTATTTAGTTATTTTTGTAAATATTCTTATTTGGCTAACTATAACACAGATGCTGAGAATTAGTTGCTAATGCTATCTGTCCCATATGTGTGATAATTATGTGAATATGTACGCTAATTGCTGATCAATGTCTCTTTTCATTTTAGTTACGCAATACTGGTGTGGACCATTTTAAGTGAGTAATTCTTATCTCTCTCTCCCTTCTTTGTCTTGCTTTCTCCTTCATCGTCATCATTTTCTGTTCTCTCTCCATCAATCTCTCCCTCCTTTAGGGGCTGTGTCCACCAATATGTTTTTTCCCCGGTTGAAAACGCCAAGGTGCTTGCCTAAAAACACCTCCAAACGCCGATAACATTATCTAAGCAAAATAAATGCTCAGCGACTCATCACGCTGCTGGGGTTTACTTCAAAACAGTGCTCAGAAAAAAAGGCTTGGTGGACACTGCCCCTTAATCACTCATTGTCTCTGCTTCACAGATTCCATTCTTTGACTTAATGTTAATCCAATAATAAGAATCATTAGAAACACGTTAGTGTACCCGGTCTCCTATGTATTACAATTCCCATCCCAATCATCCATCTTTCCCTCCACTCTCTGAGATACTGGCCGGGAACTTGCACCGTATGATGCCTGCAGCGGAGAAAGGCCGCCTCTAGAGGATATTAAAGATAAAGAAAAGCAGGTCCCAGGGCTGGAGGAGCTGGTAAAACTCATGGTGAGGTGCTGGAACCAAGATCCAGATGAAAGACCCAGTTTTACAGGTGAGAGGACTGCCCTGCAACCATAACTTGGGAAGTTGAATAGTTTTATTCCTCCCATTTGTAGCGATACTGGTGAAATGATCACCAACGGGAGAAAATTAAATGGCTCTGAATAGAAAAAGTTGTCTAGATTGGGTGTTATTTGGTGGTTGCTATCATTAACTGGTAGACGTGTTCCATTCAATAGAACACCATCTAACTTTCTTGTTTTCAGAAAGGAGGGGGGAACAAGAGAGGGAGCGCAAGAAAAAAGTTATTACAGTATAATCTACATACAATCAAAGATATCTATATATACACGTACTGCAGCATAAAACCAGCAGATACAGTATGTGTATGAGGTTAAATGTAAGGTGTGAAAGTGGTAACACACGGGTAGGTCCACATAGCAGCAGTTATGAAATTGAGGATAGACATAAGGTATGTCCACATAGCGGCAGGTACAGTAGCTACTGTATGTACATAAGATTATACATAAGGTGCAAAAAAAGGGGGGAAAGGGGTCAAACCTAGCCATGGGTCTAGGAACTGACCTCAATCTGTCTGAGCAGCTGAATAAACGTTGTGTCTTTGTTGTTCCCAGAATGCGCTGCTGTGACACAAGGCCTGTATGAGAAGCACTGGGAGTCTAGGATTCATGATGCCGTCGACCAAGTGAAAAAGGATCTGGTAAAGAATATATGATGCATTCTAAACTCATTCACTCACTTTAAAACAATGATGTTACCCTTGTCTATGTGCTGAAACACTTTTATGAGAAAGATTTTTCATGACACAGTATTGCAATCTCTGTCTGTCTGTCTAAATGTTTTCTCATTGATTGCTTTCTTTCTCTTATCTCCTCCCTCTTTCCAATCCATGGTGTTGTTTAATAGTGCTCCTACTGTACAATACCATACTGTACATAATATTGTTGATATGAAATAACAGGACTGTGTTCAACAGGATGGTGTGCCACGTCCACCAGTACCTCCAGGGAGCACAGACAGAGAGGACTTTTTGAAACGTAAGTACATGGTGATCAGTACACTGCTTTTACACAAACCGGGCATACAGTGAAATTGTTGGGATACAAGAATACAATAAAGTGAACAGGCCTGTGTGGACAGAACAATACCAGCTCAGCTACAAACCACAACATGCTCTGTACTAGGGCTGGGCAAACCGACATTTAGAACCTATAACCTCTTTTTAAATATGTTTTTAAAATAATCAACTAAATTGATTAGTCTGATCGACTCAGTATCTTAGATCTTCATTGAATATGGATCTCTCACACACACACACACACACACACACACACACACACACACACACACACACACACACACACACACACACACACACACACACACACACACACACACACACACACACACACACGACGGCCGAAGGCAACCATTTTCTTGAAATTGGCCTAATGGTGGTGCTATAACAGTTCCCTTCACATTTTGGCCTGTAACTCTTGAACAATCAAACAGACAAGATTTTTCCACCATTCTGAGTTTTCTTCAAAACACACTTTTTGCTACAACTCCTACAACTTTTGTCCAAATCTCACACAAATCAGTACACATTATCACGTTTTGGCCAATGACTGTTGAACCATAGGTTGCACAATCTAAAGCCCCCCCTGGATTCCTTAGATCATGACGCAACTCCCAATATAGGTCCTGACAAATTGTGCCAATTCGATTTTCCACCATTTTGTGTTTTCTTCACAACACACTTTTTGCAACACCTACAACTTTTGTCCGTATCTCACACACTTAATCGGTACACATTATCTAGTCCGTTGTCCGTTCATACTATTCCATTTGGTATAGGTTTGCGGGCCCTGGGTAGACAACTTGGCCTGGAGACCAGCGCGGAGACCTGAGCGCATTATTCTAGTTATTATTATTATTGGAAATAATAATTGTTTGCCTATAATGACATGGCCAAACAGGAACACAAGGTTGTAATCGTTTAATTTTGTTGTGACATTTTGTCATGCGTGTCCTAACAGATTCCTGTTCATTGTCACTGGACCCCGACTCAATGAACATCAACCTCTCCCTGTCAGAGGACGATAGGAAGGTAACTCCTACCGAAGAAGACCAACATTATTCTGATCATCCAGACAGATTTACTCACCAGCAGGTGTTGAGTAGAGAGAGTCTGTCTGGACGTTGTTACTTTGAAGTAAAATGGAGTGAGAATGTGGTTTCTATAGCAGTCAGTTATAAAATCAACAGAAAGGAGAGCTTTGGAGCAAATGACAAGTCCTGGTTGTTATGACACAATGGTGGATATTACTGGTCAAGGCACAACGGCAGGAACACACAAGTGTCCTTCAAGAAGGGGGGCGATGATGGGGGAGTAGTTGGCGTGTATGTAGATCACAAAGCAGGTACTGTGTCATTCTACAGTGTGTCTAACAACACAATGACCCTCCTTCATACAGTTCAAACCACCTCCACAGAACCTCTCTATGCAGGGATATATACACATTCTGGTACAGCAGAGGTGTGTAAGATCTGGTAAATGTTGAGCTATTATCAACTGATGTTTATGTTGATTTACTGATGTAAACATATTGCTACACAAATGTTGTATAGTACATTGTAGTAGCATGGTATGTAGAAAAGTTAAACTACATGTATGAAACTATACCTTTTATGATAATTTATCTGATTAAAAATGTGCATCTTTATATGAACGGTTTATCATAATTATTGGATATCATGTTGTTGTCATATCAGCACTTTATACTTCATATGACAAATAGCAAAAATAGCAGATGTATAAGCTCACACATTCTGGGCAGGTAGATGGGCTTTTTTAAAGAAGAAGAAAAAAGGAAGCCTTCTGAAAGATTCAAAAACGAAATCTAGAAATGCTGTAAAACAAATAGATTGTTCAAAATGATGAGATCTAAAGGTCAGAGGTCAAAAGTCAGACCACAAAACAGAGTATGAGTAAAACCTGTTCAAAGTTGAGCGCTATAGCGCCACCCTTTGGCCAATAGTTTTGTGTCTTAGCCGTTTGGCATAGCCCTCTATCATATACCGTAAAAAGCCATTTATGCGTAAAACGGCGTGTAATAAAAAAGTGTAGAATGCAATGAATCTCTATAATAACTAATAATCAATTATCAGCACTTTTCAAAAACAAGTTACAAAGTGCTCTACAGTAAAAACAGAAACTGAAAAGGGAGGTTATAATAATATATAACATAAACGTTACAAAAAGCCATCAATGAAGAAAAATGTGTTTTAAGAACAGATTTAAAAGAGGACACTAGGTTCCACAGCCGAGGGGCCCGCATGGAAAAAGCTTGGTGAACACAGGGTCTGTACAAGGCGTTTTTGTGCAGCCAGCGTAAGTTGTAGGTTGTTTTCTCTGTGCCACGCATTCACATCTGGCGTTTTTATCTGGGCGCCCAGACAGAGCTGAAATATTATCAACTGTGGGAAGCATTTGTAGGAGAGTGTCTTGCAATTTCAGCTGGGATAAAACGCTTTGGTGGACACACGGCCTTAGCGACAAGACAAGACCTTGGAACCATCAGCAGAGCGCTGCATGAGGATCTCCGGCAGCGGACAGGCTCATAGGGAGTTAAGAGATCACAATATAGGCAGGAGCCTGACCATTCTGGACTATAAAACAAGCAGTAAAATCTTAAAATCAATTCCAAAACTCACAGGTAACCAGTGAAGGGCAGCTGGTATAATGACGACTGGTATAATGTGCTCACTACTCAGTGTGTGCCAAAAGCCTGGCAGCAGTGTTTTGTTATCTGTTGCAAATTACGTGTCCAATTAGGGACCGGGTCCATAAAATCGGATCAAATTGTCACGGGTCCATGACCCACGTTCAGTATGGTTATTTGAAAAAAATCTCGGAACGGTTCGGAAACTAACCAAATTTCACTGGTCCATTAGGACCTTTTTTGGACCCGTGAAGAGCTCTACTTGGAACGCCTCGGAATCCCCCCAGGAGGAAGTTGCTAATGTTGCTCTGGAAAGGGAAGTCTGGAGCTCTCTGTTGGAACTGTTACGCCCGCGACCCGATTCCGGATAAGAGGTTGAGATGATCTCCCTCATAGACACACACGCACACATCCACATGCATGCACGCATGCACAAACACACACAGGCGCACACAGGCAATTAAAATCTTGCTGTTCTATTCTGGGGTGGTAATTGATGTTTGTCATTGTTTTTGCTTTTCTTGTTTGTTAATTTGTTCTCTTGTTTTTGTTTTTTATCAGTGACCTGAGTAGTACTTTGGTCGACTACGGTCATTTTAAATGTGCTTTTTGTTTGAGTTGAGTAGGGAATAGATTATGTTGCTTTGGTTGTTTGAGAGGTTTCATCATAGTCGTTATGTCTTCTTGCCTACTCTGTCTGGGTCTGTGTGTCTAAAATCTTCGTAAATCAAAGACTTTTCTGTTCTCACTGACGCCTTTTATTGAGTTTTTTGATTAATATTTTTGAGCTGCTTTATTCTCATTTTCTATCTGTTTTATCTTAGCTTATTCTGATTTTCTCTTAAAACAAAAACTACTGTATTCAAATGTCCTTTTATAATTGGTTTATTTTTCACTTTGCACTTTTACTCTTAATGTTTTGTGTAAAGCAGTCTGATTCGCCTTGTTGTTGCCATGTGCTATGTATACAAATAAAGAGAGAGAGAGAGAGAGACAGAGAGAGAGAGAGAGAGAATGAAGAAGTTGAGAGACATACATCTGAGAATGTGAGAGATGAGAGGGAAGGGCCTCCCATGACTGACTACTGTAGCTCATGAAGACAGGACTGTCAGGAGGATACAGACAGAGAGGGGAGAGGACGAGAGAACAAATGTAGTTGGGGATGGAAATGAGAAAAAGGAGAGATAAAGACAGTAAAGATATGGTGTGAGATCAAAATGACGATAAAAGGCTACATTAAGTCCCATTGGTGGGTAGGATAGACATGTGAATGATAATAAGAAAAATGGAATGGAACCGCAGTGTGTTAATAAGATCCATTCCAGAGGCAATAAAAACAGTGCTCTTAATGCATGAAAGACCCTCGACTCAGGAGTATTCACTGACCATGTCTACAGCACCACTGAGAATGTTCTAGTTTTTTTTTTATTATTTTATTTAATGATCTCGGCAATTTTCAACACTCAGCACAGTTCTGAAAAACACTACCTAAAATAGTCAAAAATAAATAATAATACATCGGCCTATCACGTTTTTATATAAACAAATAATGAAACAAACATCATATATTAAAAAAGGGTCACGTTTGTCTGCCTACTTACCCTAAAAGATCTCCATATATGTGATGGCTGACTCAGCAGCCACACATAGAGACTATAATGTATGGTAACTCTTCCTTTTGCTTTATATATTTAGTGTGTTTATTTTCAGTTCATTATTAACCAGTTGAAATGACATAATTTATTGTTTAGTTGTTTTCTATGAGTTAATTTATGAGTTTTCTTTGAGATACCAGTTTTGTGGGAGGCTGCTGATATAAATGGACATTATGGGCTGGCTGGAATGGGGATCAGCTGCTCCAGATCTGCAGCTAATCTGGACAATTGGACTGCACCACAGTCCCTCTGCACTATGGGGTGGGGCAGGGGTTCTTAGAGTGTGTGTGTCAATGGTAGTCTTTGTCTTTTCCCCCTTTTGTATTAACAGTGGTCTGGCCCGTCCCTATATATGTCCACCACCTGTGTAAATCTAGTTAGTTAAGTTTTCAGTTCAGTTGTGTTGTTCAGTCCCAGTTTGTTTTGTTATTTAGTTTAATTTCCTTTGTGTTGAGCACATTTGTTTTGTTAAAACATTAATTTGCAACAACGAAAAAAGAAAAGAAAGAAAAAGAAATAAAAAAAAGAGAACAATGTTTTAAAACCAACAAAGTTTTCCCTGTGTCTCTCCTTCCGACCAACTCGGTCCCTGACAGATGGTGGCAGTGGTGGGATAACGGTGGAGAGCACAGGTTTTTTGTTTTTTTCTCAATACTTTTTTTTTTCCAAACCCGGAGGAGCCATGAATCGTGGCAGAGGAGGAAGACGACTAATACAGGAGGAGGAGGAGGATAGTCCAGACTCTGGAGTCACTGGAGGGGACACTGGGGAGATCAGCCAAGAGCCAACACTGGCAGACTTGGCCGGTATTGTTCAGGCCCACATGGCAGGTGATGAACCTGATCGACAGGCCGAAGAAACAGTGTCTCCAGACTCCAGAGGGTTCTCCAGACGTCATTACCTCAGCATGGACGTGGCCAACCTGTGGATTCTCACACCACACTGGTAGTGTGTTGTGAGGGGGGTTGTTGGTGTGAGGCTGCTGACCTGGTAAATGGCTTGTGTCGTCTCTTGCATGATGGACGTGAAGGACGCGAGGGACGTGATGTACGTGAGGGACGTGATGGACGTGAGGGACGTGAAGCGAGAAGCGTGAAACGTGAAGTGAGAAGCGTGAAGTGTGAGGGGTTCCAGACTGACCATAAAGCCCTCCAGTGGATTCAGCAGATGACAGACACCAATGGCCGCCGCATCACAAAGTGGTACCTGGCCATGCAACCTTTCCGCTTTACAGTGCAGCACATACCCGGCCAACTCAACATAACTTCAGATTATCTCTCGCTGTTTCAGCGAGAGCTCCGAAGGGGGGGAGTGTGTGATGGCTGACTCAGCAGCCACACATAGAGACTATAATGTATGGTAACTCTTCCTTTTGCTTTATATATTTAGTGTGTTTATTTTCAGTTTATTATTAACCAGTTGAAATGACATAATTTATTGTTTAGTTGTTTTCTATGAGTTCATTTATGAGTTTTCTTTGAGATACCAGTTTTGTGGGAGGCTGCTGATATAAATGGACATTATGGGCTGGCCAAAGGAATGGGGATCAGCTGCTCCAGATATGCAGCTAATCTGGACAATTGGACTGCACCACAGTTCCTCTGCACTATGGGGTGGGGCAGGGGTTCTTAGAGTGTGTGTGTCAATGGTAGCCTTTGTCTTTTCCCCCTTTTGTATTAACAGTGGTCTGACCCGTCCCTATATACTGTATATGTCCACCGCCTGTGTCATTCTAGTTAGTTAAGTTTTCAGTTCAGTTGTGTTGTTCAGTCCCAGTTTGTTTTGTTATTTAGTTTAATTTCCTTTGTGTTGAGCACATTTGTTTTGTTAAAACATTAATTTGCAACAACGAAAAAAGAAAAAGAAATAAAAAAAACAGAACAATGTTTTAAAACCAAGTTTTCCCTGTGTCTCTCCTTCCGACCAACTCGGTCCCTGACAATATAACACAGCTGATCTCTTGAGCTCTTGACACTTGACACAAAGGGGCGGGTGTATAGAGGCGCAGAGAGATTGCGCCTGATCCCATTGGTTCACCGATCTGTCCGTCAACCCCCGCCCCGTTAACACAACATTACGAGCGACGCCCACTGCACTCTGGTTGGTTGGGGAAATGAAACACTTCCTACACCGACGCGCTCCCCCAGGCTTTTATTTTTTAGCAAAACTAAACAATAAAAGCCTGGAGATCGAGGTAGCAGTAGCCTAACTCCTGTCCTGTGTTTCATTCTTACTGGCTGCTGTTGCTGAATCTCTTGGGAGATTGTTAAATGGTGCTGTGACTTCAGCGCTTGGTAATAAACATTGATCATTAATTTGAATCAGCTGTGTGGAGGTAGATCTTGTGTAGAGTAACATTATTGTTGACTGACACGGATATCGCTCAAATGAATTGAATGACTGACAGGAAGTGATGTCCATAATTCACACAGCCCCCTTTCCTAAGATCCCTATTCACCTGTTTCCTAGGCTGTGTGTTTTCCACTTCCTGTCGATTTGATCCAATGAAATCCAATGAAACTGGTCAGATGACCAATGATATCCAATGAAATCGACAGGAAGTGGAAAACACACAGCATAGGAAACAGGGGGATATAGGAAACGTTAGTGTTGTTCCCCAGTCAGTCCTTTTCGGGTCATTTTCAGTGTTTCAGTGACTTTTCTGGACATGTCATAATAAGGGAAAATAGCAGATCTACCAGCTCACAACGTGTCGCAATGTGACACGATGTGAGCCTGTAGTTCAGCTATTTTCGGTGAAGTCATTTGGTGTTGAGGGGTAAAAAGGAGGGGGCCGAGGACAAACCCCTGACCTCAGTCAATGAAGTATATAGGCCAGGGTTTAAGCCAGAGAGCTACAAGAGAGCCAGAGAGCAGAGAGAATTGTTAATAATGTTAAGAAGAGGTTGAATAGATGTTAGGTGGTCAGATGCAAAGCAGAGTACATTATTTTCATTCCATTCAACTCGATCGAATTTCTTGCACTGAGTGTGAGACTGCAGTGACTGGGGAACCCAAATTGCACACTGCCCACATAATATTCAGTAAATTCCTCTATCTGACGATTTATTCTTTCAAATAAGGCCTATACCTACAAGGAAAAACTTGTTCTATTATGTTGTCCAAAATATTCGATATCATCTTACAGTCGGTTTGGATCCGGCTGATAGCTTTTAGATTCAGCATGGTATTTTCCCAGGTTTGAGGATGAGAGTAATAATGCCCTGCCTGCTCCAATGAGGGCGTGATCTTTCCCTTATCAAAGGATTCTGAAATAGTTTCTTCCAGTAATAGTAAAAGGTCTTGAATAACATAAAAAAATTAAAATAATAAACATGTCCGTAAATCTGTCTTGGCCAGGATTTTTTCCTATTGGTAATGCTTATATTGCCTCTAATGTTTCTCTGATAAAGCTTAGGTTTTTCTTATTTTGGTAGGGTAGGAATGGTACTATACCGTAGGTAGTTTTTATTTTATTTTTGTTTTATTTCATTATTATTTCTCCAAATATAATTTTTCTGGGAACTGAGGAAATGTCGTGTCAGTTGTAAGTAGCATTGTCCATCCATCCATCCATCCTCAACCGCTTATCCGGAGTGGGGTCGCGGGGGCAGCAGTTCCAGCAGAGAGCTCCAGACTTTCCTCTCCAGAGCAACATTAGCCACTTCCTCCTGGGGGATCCCGAGGTGTTCCCAGGCCAGTGTGGAGATGTAATCCCCCCACCTGGTCCTGGGTCTGCCCCGGGTTCTCCTCCCAGTGGGACGTGCAGCGAGGACCTCCCTAGGGAGATGCTCGGGAGGCATCCGTACTAGATCGAGCCCGAACCACCTAAGCTGGCTTCTTTCCAAGCGAACGAGCAGCGGCTCTACTCCGAGTCTCTCCCGGGTGACCAAACTTCTCACCCTATCTCTAAGGGAGATGCCAGCCACCCGTCTGAGAAAACTCATTTCAGCCGCTTGTACTCGCGACCTTATTCTTTCGGTCATGAGCCACACTTCATGACCATAGGTGAGAGTAGGAACCAAGATTCTCTCTCTTTTCGTCACAGTGCGGTACAGCGACTGCAATACCGCTCCTGCTGCTCTGATTCTCTGGCTGATCTCCTGCTCCGTCCTTCCCTCACTCGTGAACAAGACCGCGAGATTCTTAAACTCCTTCACCTGGGGCAAAGCCTCATTCCCTACCCGGATTGCACAATCCATCGGTTTCCTGCTGAGAACCATGGCCTCAGATGATTCTCATCCCAGCTGCCACACACTCGACTGCGAACCGATCCAGGTAACATTGTGGTCTGAATGAAATAATATTGACGTTGTCAATTTTAATGTCATCGTCTTGTAATTGTAATTGAGTTAATGTAATGTTTTTATGTTATGTATGGACCCCAGGAAGATTAGCGGCTGTTATGCAGCAGTTAATGGGGATTTTAATAAACTTAATAAACTTAATAATGTCCCACACTATCCCTGGTGGTTCCTGTTGAGCAGATTAGAAAAGAACCAAAGACAAAGGTGACAGAGAGTTTACCATCAGGGTCTCCAGAATTAGAATGGCTAGGTTTATCTCTAAGTCTCGTCTTAAAATGCACTTTTATACTCTAGCCTTCCTATGATCCTTCTGTTTTTCTTTCCCCCCACATTTGTTTTATCGTTATGTTTATTTTATTGCTTTTGCTTTTATTTATTTTTTGCTTTATTCCCACACTATTTGTTTTATTGTGTTTAGCACTGTTTTATATGTTATTGCTTGTATTTTATTGCTTTGTTTTATTTACCCTTTTATCGATGGTGCTTTTTCTCTTACGGTTTCTACAATTAACACTTTCATGTTTCCTGTTGTTTGTTGTTTTTATCCTGTAAAGCACCTTGTAAAGCTTGTTTTGGAAAGGTGCTATACAAATAAAGTTTATTGTTATTGATGGAAACTTTTGTTTCCAAGTTTATCTTTTAAAATCTGGTCGTTTATCAGGGAGTCGTTCAACTTCCATCTGGGTGTTCTAGAACAATCATAGTTATGTCCAATGATACATTTGTATGCTCTGAAATTATATATGTTCCAAATGGCGAATGATGACTTGGAGGGAACTAGAGATTTTGAGATTAGAAATAGATTAGTCATGGGTACACGTACTGTGCATTTGAGGAAAAAGGTTGTGTTAAGCCTGTAATTTTAAGACGCCTCCAGATGTACATAAAGTTCAAGAGATGAGCAGAGACCACCTAGAATAGAAGCGCTAGGGTGGTTAAGAACCTCCTGGTCTCGTCATAGGATTCCCATGTAAGTGGTGTAGTAGTAGCACGTTGAGTTTGTCTACCATGGATGGTTAAGCCAGATCCCTATTGTGTTGGATGCTTTTAAGGACAGTTGTAGAATATAAGAGAAACAATGGGAGCAGGGGGTTGGGGGGGACACTGAACACGGTACAGATGACAATCAAAAACAAAAATATACCCATTATCATGATCAATAACTATTCTGACAAGTGCCCATCTTGCAACAGACAACACCACCGGTTTAGAATGACTGTTTCTATTATAATTTACTTTTTTTTGTATTACCAAATCAAGAACTGCATTTGTCATTTCTAGAAATGTAAACTGAAATATTACAGTATACTGTAAGTGTGCAAGAGGGCTATCTTCCCTGTTACCGTAATATCAACACATTTTCATGTAACTTTTTGATGGCAGCCAATCCTAAACAATAAATAAATAAATACTTGAAAAATAATACATAAAAAATATTTGACTGCTTGTGCATCTCTCTCTCTCTGTGTGTGTGTGTGTGTGTGTGTGTGTGTGTGTGTGTGTGTGTGTGTGTGTGTGTGTGTGTGTGTGTGTGTGTGTGTGTGTGTCCCATATCTGTCCCACCCTTTTCATTAAAGTTTAAAGTGAAGGTATTCATACTCCTGCTGCTAACCATTATGATCAAAGGGAAACTTTGAAGCCTGAATTGCGGAATAGCATGCGTACAGTATGTGCGTATTTGTGTGTGTGTGTGTGTGTGTGTGTGTGTGTGTGTGTGTGTGTGTGTGTGTGTGTGTGTGTGTGTGTGTGTGTGTTGCTGCCCTTTAAAACGACCACTATTGTCCTACTGCACACCATTCCATTCAATTCCCCGGGAATCCTTGAAGGCTGAAATTTCACTGCAGCCACAGAAACATCAAAGAAAGCCGCTTTGGCTGAGATAACTTCAGGATGTTTCATATTGTGCCAATATAATTGACCATTATCTCAAACTGCTGTGTAATTAGAACTTGGCAGTGTGAGAGGGGATCGAGCGACGGAAGCAGGAGTTTACTTAGGTGTGTTTTGATGCTGTATAAGGTAAAAGGGAAACAAATTGGTTGACATGCAGAGCGCAAACAAATAAAAGAAAACTTGAGGTGCTCTCAGTAAAGTGCAAATCTCTGCCAGGAGGCATGACTTAATTATAATTAGAATGCCTTAAGACCAATCTCTCTCTCTCTCTCTCTCTCTCTCTCTCTCTATGCAGTGCCGTAGTGATAGGCCTGCTGTAATGCAGAAATAAACTGAATCAGCACTAAACTGGAAAATGTCAGGTACTGACTAGCACTCCCATGAGGAGTAGCAACCGTATTTAGCTACAGCAGTGATTCTCAACCTTTTTCATTTCAATGACCCCCACTTTGATAGGCATTCGGTCACAGACCCCCGTTTGATACTGTTATTGTTTATATTATATTATATTATATTATATTGATACTATATTGTTTATCTCTAGGAATCCCAATCGGATGTTGATTTAATTCTGAGAGTGTACAAATAGAGCCAACACACTCAGAGTTAGACCCCTGGTGGTCCCGCCCCGGACCCATAGCTGAGAAACAGTTTGCTAAAGTATTAATATGGCCCAAGTACATCAGGGGAGACACATATGGTTGTCTATCCAGGACAGCAGTGGGGTTGGCAGTGACAGGGACTGCAATACACATGTGGGGTAGTTGGCAATGACAAAAGTGGGGAGAAAATGAAAATAACATAAGGTTATTAAAAAAGGAGAAAAGAAACAAAGGTTATGTTATGGTATATGGTTGAGGTTAGGGTGTGTCAACCTCAATTGTTGCTTCAAGGCAAAAAATAAAGAAGTCCTCTCTGCAGCCATATGTCACAGCTTTCTCAACTGTTCAGTTACAGCATATACGTAGTATCACTTTATTCTCGCTGTGTTCTCCCGATGAAGTTGGTGTTGATTTTAGTTTCTCGGCCTGTTGTGACAGAAGATGAAGATTCATGGGAAATGAACTGAAAGCTGATTGAAAGCCCACAGGAAGAACCACTACTGTGCCAAACTTAAAAACTTGTGCAGTTTAATGTAAGTACAATAAGTACAACCCTTAGTTCTCTACCAGACAGACCTCAAATAGAACATGGAAAATGTTTTGCATTTTATTATAATAGTCTGTTCCTATAGAATATTCTTCCTGTTCCATATACTTCAGGCTGACAGTTTGTTAATGACGTTGAAAGAGCTGTAGAGAAAAAACCTCCGACCCCTCTCTTCACCCCCTGACAGCTGAGAAAATGGAAAATTGATATTTCTGGCAGAAACTCAATTAAATCCTGCAGCCAATGACATGGACGCACACACTCTGAACTCTGTGTGTGTGTGTGTGTGTGTGTGTGTGTGTGTGTGTGTGTGTGTGTGTGTGTGTGTGTGTGTGTGTGTGTGTGTGTGTGTGTGTGTGTGTGTGTGTGTGTGTGTGTGTGTGTGTGCGTGCGTGTGTGTGTGTGTGTGTGTGTGTTGGGGGGGGGGTATCTATGAGAGGCTATTATGTACTGTATATTGTGTATCCAAGAAAGTTGGAGAACAAGAAAGAAACAAAGAAAGATCAACAAGATCAACAAGATGACGGAAAGCAGCAGAGCGGAAAAAGCAATTGCTAGAGAGGAAGTAAATTAATGAATCAATCAATAAAAAGCAATGCCACTGGCGTCTTAAATCAGAATGTACTTCTCGGATTTAATCTAATTGAATCAAGATTTAATTTTAAATGATAATGGTGAAGTTGTCTGAGTGTTTGTCTTTTATGCACGCCCACATCTCATGGTGGATTGGGCCGAAACTTTCCATAGTGGTGTGATCTGTGGAAGGTCATAGACTTTTGTTTGGCAACATTTTGACATTTTTAAACTTTAATATTTGTCGCGGATCGGAGCAACGGTGCGCCTCTGGTCCCCGGGGGGCCCTAAGGTGGCCCCTGGGGGCTACATGTGGCCCCTGGTGTGACTATATTGATGGCAGACCCCTGAACAGTGTTTGTGCCAAGTTTGTAGGCCTGTCAAAAAAAATCGATTCATGAATAAATCGCGATTCTTAATGCCACGATTTTAAAAATCGATTCAAAATATTAAAATCGATTTTTTGAAAAAAAAAAAAAACGTTTTTTTTTATTATTTTTTTTATAAGTTAGTACCTTTTTCACTGGCAATTTGTCTGAAATCAATGTCAGAAAGACTGCCTGACATGATCTGGCTGCATTGAAGTGTATGATTCAACTTTTCATGGTTTATATTATATTAAAATGTTCTAGTATAATTAAAGCAAAGTGATTTGGGGTAAAAATCGCAATAAATCGCAGAATCGAATATCAATTAATCGCAGAATCGCAATTTTAATCGAATCGGCACCCTAGAAAATCGCAATAAATCGCAGAATCGAATCGAATATCAATTAATCGCAGAATCGCAATTTTAATCGAATCGGCACCCTAGGAATCGATTTTGAATCGAATCGTGAGGTAAGTGAATCGTGACACCCCTACAAGTTTGGTAAGGATCGGAGCAACGTCGGTTGACCCTCGAGGCAATTTTAATATAGAACGTTTTCTATGCCATGCTTGTAGTGTACAGTGTGCGTGCGTGCGTGCATGTGTGTGTAAGCGTTGCATATCTTAATACGATAGGTCATATCTCTACACACCAATAAAATATCTAGACATGTTCCTCACTCTGGGGATTATTGCTGTAGCAGTTCTAATGAAACAAACTTTTCCCATGAGCTTGTTAGCGGAATCCATCTCTCATCATGGTATCTGTCTCATCTCACAATTTAGATTTAGATCACAGTGGACAGGAGCAGTGGCGGCTGGTCAGAGGGAGAGAATAGTAGAAGATAAATACAAAGGGAGATGGGTCAGAAACAGAAGGGTTGGCAGACCAGAAGAGAGAAGGGGAGAGAGAACACGATTACACTTATACTGGACAGAGAGAAATAATTACTGAAATAGAAGGCTTAAGAAGTAGAGAGATAGAGATAATGCAGCTATGGAGCAAGAGGGAAGGAAAGTGATAGATGAAAGGATTGAAAAAGAGACAAACTGACAGACAGACAGACAGACAGACGTGGCGGCCCATGTGGCTCTATTTGAGAAGTATATTATGAAGAGTGTAATGCTTCACGCAGGCGGAGACCACACAATTTTCCCTTTTCAAACTTGTGTCATAGCTGTCAAATTATACATGAACTGCACTCTGAAACATGCGATCTGAATGCAAAATCAGGCCTTTGATCTCAAGCGGTGTGAAACACACTTGAATCCTTTAGAGGATCCTATATAATACCTAAGTTTGCAGGTGAGAGACATCTTGAGTCTAGACCGGAGCCGCAAGGAAGTCGTGAACTTTCAAAAGTGGTTAATAGCATTTACAAGCTGAAACCATCTGAAGTCATCGTTTTTTTTTTCCTCCTCTCTTTTTTTTTGGGGGGGGGGGGGGGGTTGATCAGTACTTCTCTGCAACAGGCTGCTGCAGTGCTTAGAGAGACAGTCGCAGTGCAGAAGTTCACGGTAGCTGTGGGCATCTGTCCTGTTTGTCTCATACAGTGCAGCATCAATAATTCTCTGCCTGATCAAAAAGCCTTACTTGGAACGTCTCATTATTAATCGTGTCTGTCAGTGGGCTCTGAGCACACTGATTCAGCTTGAAGAATAACAGTATAAAATTGCATTCCTTTTCATGTTTTTGATCTACCCTGCTTGCCTATATTCACAGCATCCAAAGAGGACCTTATTTTGTCTTCGCATAAATGTGTTGTAGATCAACTATTTTCACTTCTTTTTTCTTTCCTTTTGAAAGTAATTTCACAGCAGGGGGGCTGCAGACAGAGGCTATGGCTATTTGGCGTTCCTTAATTGGCATTGGAAAGTTTGGGACCCCCCGGCGTAGAGGTTAAACACCTGCGCAGCACCACAGAGACCCGGGTTCAATCCCCTGCAGCGGTGCCTCCGGCTTGGCTGAGCGCTCCAATGAACCACTTGACAGTGTTCACCAGTGGGAAGCAGGAAGAGGATTGTGTCCTTGTGGTCAGGGCACCTGTCCAGCAGAGAGGGGAACAGGGAGAGAGGGTAAACCCCTTATTTGTGTTACTCTCTCCTGGTGAAACTCCTCACAGTAAGGTGAAAAGTAGCAGCTGGTGACTCTATGTACTGCAGTCTACACCCTCCCCATGGGGTAGGCAGTGACAGGTACAACAGTATACATGGTGGGAATTGCCAACGACTCAATTGGGGAGAAAATGAAAATAAGGAACAGTTGTTCAAAGAAAACAAAAAAAAAGAGATAAAGTTAGTCATATATTGATGAAATCACCTCATCACTAGCTGGTGTCTTCATTTCCTTAGGGGGTAGCCATAGTGGGTAGGCTATAGCTGTCTGGGAATTCGGAAAGGTCACTGGTTCACCCCTCAGCCTGCCCAGTATACATGTCGAAGACACTGCTGCACCCCGGGCCCGGGCGCTCATCAAGACCATTTGAGCAGCCATGAGTTCGGTGA
The DNA here is from genome assembly GCF_963454915.1 of Gymnoscopelus microlampas. Classification (NCBI taxonomy): domain Eukaryota; kingdom Metazoa; phylum Chordata; class Actinopteri; order Myctophiformes; family Myctophidae; genus Gymnoscopelus; species Gymnoscopelus microlampas. Next base: position 19,033,802 of record NC_139951.1, on the reverse strand, counting down.
AGACGAAACTTTATTTCCCCCATGGGATCAATGAAGGTCTACCTTCAGATTGAATACCAGTAAAGAGTTACTGTACCATTCAAATGTCAGTTTTAGCCATCTAATAGAGACTTATCTACAGAGACTTCCAGTGGATGAGAAGGTAGGGGTTCAATGTCTTCCTCAAAGAGATAATCAGCAGTTAATGTGCAGACACTGGCTGTTTCAGTGATCACTCCAGTTATCTTTATGAGATAGTGGAGATCATGAAGAAAGGTTGAATGTGTATCAAAAGCATGCAAATGATAAATTACTTCTCCCATACAGTAAGGTTCATAAAAGCCTAATGTGGCAATATCAAAAGGCAGTGAAAGATGCTTGCGTGGCAGTTTTGTACCACAAAGGACTGCTTCAACTCAAGGGTTTTATTCAGCGCAATCTGATCAGCCTCTTAGCAAGAAGAAGAACATATTTAATTACATATTAGGCTGAATATTATTTGTTATGCAGTAGCCCCAATACACTCAGAGGCTATATGTGATGTCTAGTTGTGAGTATGTGTAGGTATGATTCTGCTGAGAAAAATATAGAGGTGGCTGGCTCTATAGGAGAGCAGAATTAATAGTTCATAGCCATTGTGAAAGGACTCATCCGTGTGATGACCCCAATGATATAACCCACGTTCATCCACCCACTCTCCTTTCCCTCGAACGTCCATTCTAGCTGTCCACACAGGAGTTCACTTAAGTTGTAACTCAACAAGGCATAGCTACGTCAGCTCACTCCTGGTAAATTAAAGGTACATTTGCAGATTCAAGAAACAAAATGTTTCATAAAATGTTTGTACACTGGGTTTAACATAGATTTTTGCTTACTTACGCTCCAAATTAACATCCACTCAGAGGTCTTAGGAACTGGTCAAAAGTGTAATGTTGTAGATAAATTGCTGTCCATTACCACTGACACTCTTTTTTGGTTTTTCATTTCAACTTGAATTAGACAGAGTTTCAGTGCAAACAATAACCCTTCCCGATCAAAAGAAATACTTCACATTTAAATTGTCGGAGAAGAGAAGAGGGTGGATGAGAGACAGCTTAGACAGAGTGGAAAACAACGTCATTTAACAAAGAATAAAGAGAGGACCACTTTGAGTAATTATTGAGTTTCAAACTCCCACTGTGCAGGCAAACTAGTTCATGGACCCCAACCTCACAATCCCATAATCTCCTGCCCGACCACAAAGTGTTTACAAACTAATTTGCTGAATGCATCACTAAAGCCATAAAACAATCCATAAAGCTGTAAACATAGCTTAGAATTATACCCACACAGTTTTTCATCATAATGCCTTTGTCTTTTTTGACGATGGGCTGACTAGCCTGCTTCTGTATGTTGGGAAAATACGGCCCATTGTTCCTAAGTACCATTGGTCCGACGACAGGCATTATAACTAAGCCTAACTTTAACCCTAACCTCAGAATAACTGTAACATTTTCTGACTATTGGGAAGTCAGAATAATGGTGCAGATGATAATCATGCATAGGTTTAGGGTTAGCATAAAACAACCGTAGATTTCTTCGTTGTTTTATATTTATTCTTCTAGACCCAGCATCGCCTGACACAGCCTGCTCCTCAGCTTTGACTGTATTTGTCAAATTGGGCATTTATTTCACTTGTGCTCCTTTGCTAGCAAATGAGTGTCCCTGAGCATTTTAAATGTCTGTGTGGTACAGTACACCTTTGCTTGACATCATGAAATGAGGGAGACGTATGTTGGTGGACTGTCCTTGCAACTCATTCGGTAAACGTACATGAAATGAATTGTGGGCCCTTGAATAGAAGTTCCATTCAATATCTTTTCATGCACTACAGCCATATAAAGCAAATGGCTTTTCTTAATGTACTTATAGATTTTTCCAGATAAAGATCTATGAAAACGCTGACTGCACCCACACTCAACTTTACCGGCCTGTTATTAAACACACACACACACACACACACACACACACACACACACACACACACACACACACACACACACACACACACACACACACACATCGCATGCATACACAAGCGCACATTATTTTTACTGTGACAAGAGAGACACACAATTTGGCTATCAACTCGAACTCTGTGCACTCGATCAACTTGAACTCTGTGCACTCACAGTCTTTCATTAAAAAAAATCACACCCTGTGTGAAGGAAGCGGTGCCTTTGGGGCGGGCCTTAACTCATTTCAGTTCGTCCCTATTGGTGGTCTGAGTCCACATACCAAATGTGGACTTGGTGGCATGCTTCAAACGGGAGTTATAGCTGTTGAAAATCCCGTGCTCATCCCGGGCTCATACGGGCGGACGGACATAACATACGCTGGGGGTCCCTGGACGGAGGGGGCGGGGGGCTTCAGCAATTCATGCTCGTCCCTATTGGTGGTCTAAGTCCACATACCAAATTTGGACTTGGTGGTATGTTGCTAACTGGAGTTATAGCTGTTTAAAATCCCGTGCTCATCCCGTGCTCGGACATAACATACGCTGGGGGTCCCTGGACCCCTCTTTGATAGCCAGTGGCACGTGTGGCCAATGAGAGGAGAGTTGGCATAGGCAATCTCCAAGTGCGTGTGTGTGTGTGTGCGTGTGTTTGTATGTGTTGCTGCATCCCGGGCACATACGGACACACACACAGACATGGTGTCACGGCCAAATGTAGAGCGGTTGGCACCGCTAAAAAATGTCATCACTGTGTTTCGTATTTTTTTTACATATTATATATTGTGCTGGGGTCAAAACCCATCAATAGACAAAAAGAAAGAAAGAAAGAAAGGGAAAGAGAGCATGAGAGACAGACAGAGAATGATCGAGAAAGAGAGCGTGAGAGAGAGACAGACAGAGAGAGATAGAGAAAGAGAGCGTGAGAGAGAGAGAGAGAGAGAGAGCGAGAGAGAGCGAGACGGAGAGAGACAGAGGCACTGGTGTGCTTCTATATACTTTGTTCATTTTCAAAGGACCGGATGTAGTGACAACATTCACTCTCACTCTATGGTGAAAAGTGTCTCAAAAATCACACTTTAACACATACAGTAAATGAATTCAAACAAAGCCGATTCAGCCAATAAAATGTTAGCTTTCGTTAATATTGGTAACCTATCGATAATAGTTGCACTAGACTACGTCATAACATGAATACAGCCATTTCACTTTCCCCAAATTTACAGGGCATTTTTGTATGTATTGTCAGAATCCACCATGGTTATTCATCTGAAGGCTATAAACGGTTAACATTCATGTTAAAATAATAATTTTGAGAACTGTGCCATCATGCAATGAGAGTGAATGGAATCACTACTTCCGATTCGCCGACCACAGAGCATGGGCGTGAGAGACAGAAAGATGATCCACAATATTTGAACCTATCTTATGGCCAGGTAGTGCAGTTAAACAACCGAAGGTTCTACCAAAGTTCATCATTTTAGTTCAGCACTTTAAGCAAGTTTATAAATTAGTAGAGCTGTGCTCATAATAACGAGAAAACAAGTTACGGTCCAGTCACCCCAGCTGAGGTTCAGCGTTCTGTATCTCTCGAAAACTGACAAAGGCAATATGAAGAAGCCCAGTTAATTGGATTGAGGCAGAGCTTGCAGTCTCATGTGATGCCCTCTTGACTCTTTCTGCCTCCTGGTAAGTGCTTGGCCCTGCCCTTCTTGCCATATATTCCTACATACTCCTATTTTCTTTAACTGTAGCTGCAATTTTTGCAGTGCACTGGCTTAAATGTGGAATACAAACAATGCTGACAAGGAATTTTGAGAAACCAATTTCAAAGGACTGTACCAAGAGTCCCATTAACCAAGTCTGTACAATTAAAAATTTTGAAACTACGTGGCTTTCAAACATAATCTACACCAGACTAATGTCTATTTTACAAAACCCCCCAGTGTTTAATCATTTACGAGCCCTCCCGCACAGCTAATGCAAACTAAACAGCGATAGCCATTAATAATTAATACCTCGTATTGATTGTGTCATTAGAATGCTTGTGTTGAGAGACATTAGTCAGCACTGTCAATGAAGACAACACTGTTGATTCCCTCCTATAAAACTAGCTTTATTACTGCGGATGCAAGTCGACAGTGGGGAGAGGGTCTGCGTGTGTGTATCAGGCACAGCCAAATAACTAGGCTGAAACACAGACAACCAAAACATAGATGGCAAGAGTGAACCAAACTGAAAGAAAGAAAGAAAGAAAGAAAGAAAGAAAGAAAGAAAGAAAGAAAGAAAGAATCACACCCTGTGTGAAGGAAGCGGTGCCTTTGGGGCGGGGCTTAACTCATTTCAGTTCGTCCCTATTGGTGGTCTGAGTCCACTTACCAAATTTGTACTTGGTAGCATGCTGCAAACTGGAATAATGGCTGTTTAAAGCCCAGCCAATGGCCAGACAGAGGGGGCGGGGCTTAAGTAATTACAGTTTGTCCCTATTGGTGGTTTTAGTCCATGTCCAAAATTTGTACTCCGTAGCATGCTGCGAACTTGAGTTATGGCTGTTTAAAGGCCAGCCAATGGGAAGACAGAGGGGGCGGGGCTTGAGCAATTCATGCTCGGCCCGTATTGGTGGTCTAAGTCCACATACCAAATTTGGACTTGGTGGCATGCTGCAAACTGGAGTTATAGCTGTTTAAAATCCCGTGCTCATCCCGTGCTCATACGGGCGGACGTCCCTGGGGGTCCCTGGACCCCTCTTTGATAACTGGTGGCACGTGTGGCAAATGAGAGGAGAGATGGCATAGGCAGTCCGTGTGTGTGTGTGTGTGTGTGTGTGTGTGTGTGTGTGTGTGTGTGTGTGTGTGTGTGTGTGTGTGTGTGTTGCTTCTTTGCCGTGCTCATCCCGGGCTCATACACACAGACACACAGACACACAGACAGACACACAGACACCGAGTCAAAGCCACGTATAGAGCGGTTGGCACCGCTAAAAATACCAAAAACCGAATGAGAGAGGGAGATTTTACTGTGGGGCTAGGTATTAAAAAATGCAACCGTTTTAGCTGCGTAAGAGACACAAAACTACCGTAATGTTCCCTGTATCCAAGGCCCAGATATTAATTATATACAAACACACACACACACACACACACACACACACACACACACACACACACACACACACACACACACCAAGCAATGTATGCACATGTACACTAAATTATGCAGATAGCGACACAAAGCCACACACAGAAACCTTTAGTGTACCACCACATACAGACATCAGTCAATGAGAGATAGGCAGGCAGGCAGACAGACTGAAAGACAATAGGCAGCTAGACATAAGGACAGCACTCAGGTTAACCGGTCCGATCGCAGCACTCGATAACCACTTAAACCAGTGCAGTAACTACTGCATTTTTTGTTGACATCATGATTTTGGGGGATAAACAATTACCTCATGAATACATACAATAGTATTTATTTCCATCAACACCAAATCTCTCAAAGCACACAATGCATAGCAATGCAGCGCGTTGTGAGCTTGTAGATCTGCTATTTTTGCCGAATGTTCGCCCCCACACTAGGGAAACTAGGGTCCATGTGGTTAAATAGGAGCTCCTGTACAGCAGTGGTTCTCAGGGGTCCTTGATGCCCCCAGCAAAATGAGTTAATATAAAATCAACAATTCTTTAAAGGTAGGGTAAGTGATTTTCTTTGGTTAAAATAAGTGTAAAATAGCTCTATATTCTGATAGTACTCATTGCTATAGAGTGTTTGTTCAGGAACAGGAGTTTCCATGTCTCTCCAGCTCTTTATTAAACAGAAAATGCATCTTCAGGTCGGGATACCAATTTTATCCAATCAGGATAGAGAACTCAGTCAGGATACAGATTAAACAAGTGAAATTGGAAGTGATGATAAAGAAATGCCTATACATCCTCTGTTTGAAAATAGCAGATTTACAAGCTCACAACGCGTAGCGATGCTATATGCGTTGTGAGGTTGTAGATCTGCTATTAAAAAAAGAAAAAATCCGGATTTATTTTTAATTTAATATTTTTGGAACATTTTAACACATATCTCCTATATGTGGGTCCCTGGCACAAAATATTTTCAGATGGGGGTCTGCAGCCAATTTAGCCTAATTATCAATTTGGAGGTCCTTGAAATATAAAGGTTTTTAGAATCAGTGCTGTACCGTATGATGGCCTCTTCCAGCAGATGACAAATGACTGTGGGTTTACACAGGCCAGCAGTACAATGCAGCCGCTGTGTGCTGAGGCATTATAAGGTCAGAAGTGATTGTTTTGTAACAAGCCCTTGTTTATCAATGTCATTACTGCACCAGCAAGTGTGCGGTAATTGAGAGTCGGTTCTCGTGCTGAAAGTGATCCTCAGGGACACGGACCGACGCCCGACAAACACACGCGCACATACACATGAGAACGTGGGCATACATGCACGCTGCCTGAGAACACGTGCACACCAACACAAAGCCAACAACAAAATGGCTGTGAAACCAGTAGAGCTGTTTGTTCCAACACACACGCACACACACGCGCACACACACACACACACACACACACACACACACAGTATAAATCAGGTGTAGTGTGGCATTGTTTGGGTGTTCATGCAGGACACAGTGTATCATGCAGTGTGGTGGAGCCTGCCGCACCAACATTTCATTGATTGCACATTTATTCATATAACTATGTGACAAGTAACGTCTTTGAATTTTTATAGTCAAAAACAAAATAACACATACTGTACTGTACTGTTCAGTGGAATAGATCAGACATCATTAGCCTCATAAGTCCTCTCTTTTCTTTGCTCTGCCATGATGAAGTGAACTCCCTGCCACAGGATAGCTGAGGTCCTCCATAGATTCTCTCAAGAAAATCTTTTATATAAACACTTATAAACACTTAAACTTTTTATGTACACATTCACCCTACTCCTCTGGTTTCTATTTATCTACTTTCCTGGGATTAATCTAAAATACAGAAGATGAAAGTGCACTGTGTCTGTGGCTTTGAGCCCTGCACTCTCTTCTAGACATTATGTGTAAAACGGTTAACCGGTTAATGTGAACGGTAGAATGGTGTACACCACTCACACAACAGGATCATTATGATGACCAAAGGGACTGTGGAGGACAGGGGGCTAACACGATGAAACGGCAGCAAAGGCTAATACAAAGTGAAAAGAAAAAGAGAACATGGTGATGTAGCTGAAGCGTTCAATTCCTCATCGATCCTCCACAGTGCCTCCAGCTTGGCTGGGCACTCCAACAAACACAATTGACCGTGTTCTGTTCGCGGGTGGCAAATGTGGCAGGGGAGGGAGTTGTCCGTGGCTGCATAGCAACTCCTACAGGTTGCCCAGCAGGGAGCAGAACTGGGGGGGATGGCATGTCCCTCCTCCTCACGCACTCCCAGGGAAACCCCTCACTGTCAGGTGAAAAGAAACGGCTGGTGACTCCATGTATATCCGTGGAGACGTGATTTTCGACACCCCAGATTGACAGTATAGGAGTCAGTGATGGGGGATGGGTTACAAGGTTAGGCATAAAAGAAGTTGATTTTGAGGTCTGAAAAACAGACTTAAGACAGCTGTACCTTAATTGTCTCCGCCAGGAGACTATGTTTTCGTTCTCGTCCTTCCGTGTGTCCACCAAGCTAACATTGGTCAAGCTTCTCGTGACACGTGACAATATGTTGAAAAAATTACAATCTTGGAATAAATTCCAATATTTGCTGGCGGAGACTTGTGCTCCGAGGAGCACATTTTCTAGTTAATGATGAGTCAGTTTGTTTTATGTGTGTCAAAGAACAAGCACTGACAGTATAGTCAATAATAGTCAATGCTTGCTAACTAGTACACCTAACTCAATTAATATGAGCAGCTGCCTGCGGCAGTGTTCACCCGGTTATATCAGTGAAAAGGCAGGTACATTTTTCTCAAAACCTATATAACATCATAGATGTGAAATTGTAAATGTTGACAATCTGACCCCTGCGGTCTTAACTTTTGGCTGAACCTTTGGTTAGACCTACTGTACATCTGAAGAGGAAACCTTATGATGATGAGTGTGTCATTATCTGATGCTGCAGACTTTGTATGCCAGCTGTTCTACATCACGTTGTTGAGGGGATAGTTGTTGATCCCGGCCTTATGATAAGCATCTTTTCCCAGCCTCTATGATCCCCTTGTGCCCTGCAGTGGAAAACACTATAGCACACAAGCCCTTTTTGACCCGGCACTGTGGCAAAGATAATCTAGAAGGCACAGAAAGCTGCATAACCAACGTTCATTTCCACTTTACCCTTCATCATTACCAACTATCCATCTATCCACCCAGCCCTCGCTCTCACAGTCTGTTATTTCACGGTTCATTTGCAAGTCTACGCACAGGCACACGTGCGCTACATGTACACGTACTGCACATACATCCTCACATGATGCGCCCCACGTATAGCGTCGCTTTTTTCATAGCTCTGCAGCAGCCATAACATCCATCACTATCTTTCAGCCATTCACAGGCCCACTTCGTTATTCACACACTCATGTGCTGACAGCCACCCACCCACTCACATAAACACACACACACACACACACACACACACACACACACACGCGCGCGCACACCTTTCATCTAATCTAGTACCATGACTCTAACATCCTTTACAGTGTCTTTCCTCAGTCCAGTTTAAGAAGTCATCAGTCACAGCCACACACAGTGGAGGCTGTATGGAAATATAAATGACTGATAGCCGGAGATTGGAACAGAGAATACTTTTATGTGTAAATTGACAGATAGGCAGACATGTGGGCGGTTGGTGTGTAGAGTGCAGAACGTATGAAACTAGTCTGTTCGCCCTGGGGGTCAAACAAAGAGGCGTGCGTTGAAGGTCGTACAGTTAATGACGTTTGTAGCAAAGATATAACGACAAGATATGCACATGGACCCTCTCTCTCTTTCTCTCACACACACACACACACACAGACACACGCATGTGCGCGCACAGACACACACACACCCACACACACGCACACACACAGCATGGTCTGTTTGCCCTGTGGTTCAAATGAAGGGGAGGATATCTGGATTCAAGGCTTCAGTCTCCCAGTCAGAGCCCATTCGAAAACCAATCACAGTTTGGAAAGTTATTCGGAGAATGAAAAGTAAAATAGTAGTCAAATAGTCAAATAAATTTGCATTAATTCTGCATTTGCTATGTGCGGTAGGTCACGTTTTTGATGCTACAGGTCAAAATATGCAGGGGAGGTTTTCAATATCTGCCACCATGCAGGAGTTGTCGAGCCCCAATCAATGCATATGGTCTCCACCCATATATGTATATCATCCTTATTCACGCAGCTCATCCATCACCTTAGTGCTGAGATCATCTCTAGGATCATCAAGATATTAAGATCACTATTAATCCATTAAGACCGGGAACGCATCTGTGTCATTTTTAGATTTCTTTGGCTATATACTGTATAAAGAAATAGCAGATATACATTTTTTGAAAAATCGTGAAAATGTGTGCAAATCTTTGAATACATATTTTATCTTTAACTCAAATCGTTGCTTCTCGGGGTCCCTGGAACAATATATATTTTCTACAAATGTCTTCTAAATCCTAACAATTAAAAAAAAAAAAGCTATAATATCAGTGGTGCTCAAACTTTTTCATGTCAAGGACCCCCAAAATTATATGTTTTTGGCCGCCGACCCCCATCAAAATATGTTGTTCCAGGGACCCCCAGAAGCAAAGAGTAGAGAAAAATATATGTATTCAAAGATTTGCACAAAATGTTCAGAGATCTACAAGCTTGTATGAGCTTGTAGATCTGCTATTTTTGAATAGTCAAAGTATAAAACAATGGTTATAGCTCAAATCTAAAATGGCACAGATGCGTTCCCGGATTGAATGGGTTAATAGAAGCCGTTGGATGAGCTCACTCACAGTTAATTGGTTTTATAATTATCTTTCGGGGAGAACTCAAGCTGTTGTTGCTGATAACTTTAAATCTAGCTCTCTTGAAATCAGTAAAAGTTACATAATACAGTATCTAAATAATGTAGTACCCTCTTCTCCACATTATTATTCTTATATATTTTTATGCAGATGACACAATCTTGAATGCTACTGGCTCCACTCGTAAACTGCATGGCCACTGCTTTTGATTCCTTTCAGTCTGATATCTCTCATTAATCACACATTTTGAATTTGTCGAAAACAAAATGTATTTTATTTTCAAGGGCCACATGTGAGAAATACTCTTAATATTCATACACTTCAGGTTTCTCAAATTGAAAGGATAGAATCTTAGACATATTTTTGGCATCTGGTGGTTAGATGATAGACTCTAGTTTCACACCAATGTGGAACACCTGTCTAAAAACATTTAAGTACGAATTATAATTTTGTATAGAAAGGTTGCTCTTCTGCTGTTAAGGGCCATTCACACCAAGCGCTGTTAAGGGCCATTCACACCAAGCACTATAAATATATAACGATACCTAACTACATTGTTTCTCTGCAGTATTAACCCTTAAGAAGGCAAAATAAAAGAATCCCATAACATCCCATAATGCTTTGCCATACTCTATGAAGCAGCAAATGTATTCTCTCACATTTTATACACCCTCATGAAACGGGTTGGCTTTTTTTTATTGTCTGTCAGGCTTTTAATCATTTTTACTATTATAATATTCTTTATTGAAGTGTGCCTTATTATCTTGGGAGATCAATTGTTTTTTGTTTTTTTTTGGCACATAGAACAGGGTTTGTCTGTATGTCTGTGTCTCTGTCCCCAGAAAAGTAGATCAATCACAGCACAGCTCATGGTGCCACAAGCAAACCACACACACAGCTCAGATGACACTTCTATGCTAATCACAGTTCCTCAACATTAGCGCACAAAGCTCACGAACACATTTTAGCTGTGTAGGCATTGTTCAAGATATATGCATTTCACTGTAGCCTAATGTAAAAAGATGACGGAAAGTAATTCCACGACAGTAAGTCAAAGAAAATAATGTTTTCAATTGACATTTTAAGATGTGGGTTAGAATAGCTTTTGGTATTCAAGACAGTTACCAAAGTAATTGCAAATTAATTTAGCTGTCTGAAAGCCTTTTCAATTGCACACACCATGTCTTATTTTTTATTCACCGTTTTGTTCTATTTGAAGAGCTGCCCTTTCTGTTGCTAAGTCCTTTCTCCCCATTCCCAATGACCATTTGTATATCCACAGGAGCATCCAGTGTCTATCTAGATGGTAGAAAATGTCAAGTGACCTTGGGAGCAAGGCAAACAAGAAAGGTGGTTTACATGGTGAAATAGTAGCTGTGTTAGATGTGGTAGTGCATACTGACAGGCAGACAAACATAGACCTCTGGCTCTGGGTGACTTCCTACACGATAAGCCTGGATTCAGTCCCCCATCACCACACGCACACACACACACACACACACACACACACACTAGCGCGAGCGCACGCGCACACGCGCACACACACACACACACACTCTCACATGCACTTCTGACCCTGAAACTCTCCCGTTTCACCAACTTTTCAATTTAGTATCTGTCTCACAAACTCACAGCCTGGTCACACACACACACACACACACACGCAGTGCACACGCACGCAGTGCACACACACACATTTCTTTCCTGCATCCATTCTTCACTGTGCTCTGTATAAAATGCCTCCTAGACCTAGAGAGAAGTGTCTTCATGCTTTGTCATCATGATAGGAAGCCAAAGAATGAACATCTGCAACTCATTCACACTCTTCAGTAAGTTCATGACAGTATACAGTATGGTCGTTTTCCTGTGTATTCTGATACAGAGAGAGAGAAGTCTCTCAAGCCAGCTCTCTCCCACAATATTTGAATGCTACAGAGCCTGTAATAGGCTCTGTGCATAACTGTAGTTCCAGTTTCTCGAAGGTGGCATGCCCCTTTCCCCATAGCTTTGTTTGATTTTTGTTATTTTATTGTGTTGTGTTGTATAATTATGATATGGATCTCCCTGGGTCTGACATATAGATTGAATTGAATTGATTTGGCAGCAGATTTGAATCGGAAAAAGATAATACAACGGAGCCAATCAAATTAAACTGTGAGAAAATGACCCGGAACAGGAAATGTGTGTGCCACATTTGGGAAACTGTGACTACAGTTAAGCACGGAGCCTATTCTGCCCGGTGAAAGTTGAGAACAGGAAGCCGTCATCTGCTGTTCAGACTGGAAGGGTATTCGACCAATCATAATGCGATGGTCTTGAAGATGTATTTTAAAATGTCTTAAAACATATTTTTTAATTTCCATTTCTGCCAAGGAGTTAGGCATCAACTTATCTGGTTTCCAGAGGGAGATATTTGCGCGACTGCACAGGAGAAATGGAAGTGGGGAAGGGACGTGGCATTCGCTTTATTTCCCACTCATTTTCAGAGTTTCCGACTCAGACTGTTAGGCGGAACCAGTTAAAATGGGTGGGAGGTAACATCTCTCTTGAGAGACTGCAGAGAGAGGTTCAGTTATTATATCCTCAAAAGATCTCCTGTCTGCCCAGTAATCAGTCCATCATGAATCAAGCTATTGTATGGCTTTGTCCCTGGAGTAAATAATTCATTCACTTCAGAATGTTCATAGAACACCCTCACCGATTCACTCATCCTCACAAAATTATATTAGTCCAATTACCGTCATAGAGGGTCAGTGGTTTAACAAGCTAATTTGTACCGCCACTCGAAAGCTGCTGTGCTGCTCTCCTATCACAGTGATGCCTAATTTATGCTTTGTCGTATACAGTGATGTCGTCGGCCAAAAATAGCAGATCTACAGTACAGTACAAGATCACAAGTCAGCTTGCAGATCAACTACTTTCAACGCATGACACCTATGCCGAAGTATAAATCAGTTTCATCTCTCCCATCACACTAATCAGTGCATCAATCTGACATACATCCATTATTGATCACTCTCTGACTCAGGAGAAATTCATGTTCACAAGAATCAAAGAAAAGAAAGAAAATGTTTGGTTATTTATTTTGTATTTTACCCTCAGCTTCTCATACAAAGCAATATTTGAATGTGCAAAATGTAAAACTTCACCGATTATTATACATTTAAACGCACCATCATTCTCGTCAGATTAATTACAGTAATATGCTTCACTTGTTTTATTTATTGGATGACGTTTATAGCTTATATCAGGGCAGAGGGGAAATTCAGACAGGGTGCAGACTGTAGAGCAATAGAGGGAGGAAGACAGGAGACAAAAGACAGGAGACAAAATGAAGTTTACCAATTAACAGAGAGAAGGGCCGACATACAAACAAACCAAGGCTAGACCATCTGCTGCTTTGTTGCATACCGGTAAGCACTTAGAGCAATGTCTCACGCTGTTTGAAAACAATTGTGAATATCAATGTTTTCTGAATCGGCCTAGTGAATAGAGTGAGTGATTTCCTTCCTTTCATTATTCTGAGCGTGCTCATTCTTCTCCAAGCTGATTCAAATCTATACATTTCACTCATATTTCTACCTGGGAGCTGTCCAGCACAAGCAATAGTTTTCAAGCAAGTAGTTTCACCTGGGCAATTCTTGATCTAAAGGAGGACATTAGTCATTCCCTTAGCCAACCTTTCTGTCAGTCCAGGAGTTGAACCGGCAACCTTCCAGGCACACACCCGGTTCTCTAACCTTTCGGTCATCACTACCCCAAGACAGTGGTGTAAAGTAACCAAGTACATTTACTTAAGAACAATTTTCGAGGTACTTTTACTTTACTGGAGTATTTCCAATTTCCAATACTTGGAATTAGAATAATTTCTAATATTTACTTCTACTCCACTACATCTCAGAGGCATATTGTACTTTTACTCCACTACAATTATTTGAAAACTTTAGTTACTAGTTACTTTTCAGATATAATATATAATTTTATACATAGGCTATTTGAAAATAGCCGATCTACAAGCTCTGCTTTTTTCAAATATGTTAGTACTTTTGGTACTTTAAGTACATTTTGATGCCAATACTTTTACTCAAGTAAATTCTGAATTACGGACTTTCACTTGTAATGGAGTACTTCTACATTGCAGTTTTGATACTTTTACTTAAAGGCATTGTAGGGAGTTCAGACATAATCAAAGAAAAAAACTGTTGTCAAACACCGCCCCTCCAGCAGTTCTTTTCCCCGACCACCAGGGGGTGACGCAGGGGGGACTTTTTAAATGAGTCATGCCCAAAATAGGTTGCCTTATGCGGATACAATTCGCGGAAATGCCCGACCCTACGGTTCTCTGAATTTATATTTTTAAATAGGCTCTTTCATGATAAATTGACCACATATATGAAGCTAAACAACTAAATTCTATCCAAACGATTTTTTAAAAGTAAATTATGTGCCTCAAAAAAGAAGTTTGAGAGCGTTTTAAAACCGAAAGTAAAAAGTTGATACGGGCACGGACGCGCACGGACACGCACATGCGTGCGTTAATTTACGACCCGGACATAAACAACATGAACATAAACAGAAGGGAAAATACGGATTTCAGACAGAGTACTGTGTTTCAATGAAGGAAAACACCCCAGCATCATTATATAGTGGCTGATAGAGGGGAGAAAATGCAAAATATATATATATACATATTTTTTAAATTTAGGCTTAATGTTCCCTACAATCCCTTTAAGTAAAACATTTTAGTACTTTTTCCACCACTGCCCCAAGACGACCTCGAGTGAAGTCTGCCCTCGCCGCGTTCTCCAGACAGTTGTACCCCTCAACATTTCAATGAAGCAGTTCTGTGAGACGAACGAAGCGAAGGAAATAAATCTCTATCTCCTCCCATTTGTCTGTTTGCGTCTTCCTGCCGTCCCCAGCAGCCTGTGATATACGGCCAATGTTTTCAAGCAATACAAGCCTGTTCATCTGTGTCTGCCATATCCAAGGGCGGTGATGCACGACAAAGACAAACACACCCCAAAAGCAAATTCCATAATATGGGGCCAACGTTGCAGTGTGGGTATCGATATGTGTTTGTCTGAGTCAAAATATTATTTATACCAGTTTCGTACTTAGCTCAACTTGCTAGCTGAATCACAAGCAAATAATCACCAGTACTTATACTGTAACCTTTGAGGAATACAAATATATATATATATATATATATATATATATATATATATATATATATATATTCGCCGAAATATTTAAATATAATTGAAAATCATCTCAAGACTACCCACACTCAACAGACAGCCGCTTGATATTTGGCTCTCTTGCTTCCCTCCAGGGTATTTCAGGAGTTCTGACCTTTTCATGGCCACTAAAGACTTTAGACAAGGAGCTTAGTGAGTGCCAGCAATGATTTGTGTTAAAGATGGAGAGGAGAGGGAAAGAGAAAGATACTGAAAGGGAGTCAGAGAGACAGTGAGAGACTTAGTATAAACACTTAACAAGCTCATAATGTTATCTGTTTCATTACAATAGAAATGCGGCACAACAGAAACAGTCTAGTAAAGCTGCCTATACGTGTCTTGAATTCAACATGTTGTTATGCCTGACTTGAAACACAAACCTTGATTCACCTTCAGCACCAGACTATAAGAACTGAATATACTGTCTTATTCAATCTATCAAGGATCCAATCTTTCTCATTTTCAGATTCTGACAGGCTCAATGGTGTTGGACAGATGACAACAGGGTTCTTGAAGTAAACAGGTCTTTAGTGTCCAGTGCGATACAGAACCTTACAGTGTTGCTTTTGCTGTGGCATTAACTGTTGCAGTATAAACTGTAATAGTACAGGAAAGTAAAGTAAAAGTACCTCAAAATTGTACTGTACATTATTGCATAGTACATGAGTAAATGTACTTAGTTACTTTGCACCACTTTGACAGGCTAAGCATGAAACAGCCCCAGGTGAACTAATTGCTAGAGTGCTGTGAGAAACTTATATATATTTATAGTGTAAAGATTGTGGGCACAGGGAGTTTACCAACACAATATTGTCAATAAAAACATCAATCTTGTCAACCTATCAGTGTGCACGGTTTATCGCACGTGCGAAGGGAGGGAGAGTGCGAATGTGTGACTTGACTTCTCCATTGCACTACTCCAATGTCCATCACACCATCTCCCTCATCCACCTGGTCAGACATAAAGCATAATAACCTTATAGCCTTTGAGGTCCTCCCTCTGCACCCTGACTCCTGGCCTTTCTTCTGAGTTCTGTGGGAAAGCTCTTACTAATTCACGGTCCGCCTGACCTTTGGGTGCAAGAGTAGCCCCAAGTTATTCAACTCCCTCTCTGAAGCCCTATGCTGAATCAATATTAACTGCAAAATCCTCCTCCTCGTGCAAAAACAACAACAAATGAGCAGAGTGGGGCCGGGTAGGAGGGGCAACCGAGGCTCCATGATAGTGTTGTTTTGCCAGCAAATAGACAAAAAAAAATCCTGCCCCAGTAAGTGACTAATGTGTTCAAACTTCCACACAAATTGTCAGTGGTAATCGTAGAAGTGGGCGCCCCCCAAAGCATGTGGTTAGGTCCATGCACATGTAAATGTAATCGTCTAGCTCGAGGCGGTGGCTAAACGGAGCAAATAGGCCATAACAAATTCAGTGGGTGTAAGGATGGATGAGTTGGATGAGGTGAGGTCACGGAGGGTGATGGAGATCCCTCCGCAATTGACAGACTGGGATTGAAAGCTGGCAGCAGAGAGGAGAATTAAAGAAGCAAAGTCAAAGTCCATACCTTGGAGGATCTGAGCATGTAGGGAAGAGGAAGCCACAGGGGCGTCGAGGGTTAGGGCTGACATTGGCACCGGGGCTGGAATTGCTGTGGCGAGAGAATAGGGAGGGGCATTGGAAGACACAGGGTTTAGGGTGGGAGGGCAAGACAGCTAGACAGAGGGCACCGAGTGAAGCGGTGGACCCCCGCGTGAAAAGAAATTTGAGTTGGAAGGACCAGCTTGAGATGGCTGGTTAACAGGAGGAAAATATAGTGGAATGGGATGATTTTGTATAGGGAAGAAGGTGCAGCCTGCAGACACAGGGATGTTGTGAAAATGTACAATGGGAGTAATGGCATTCATTTGAAAGGATGTTGGTATATAGGAGGTCAACCTGGAAGTTTTGAGGTATCCAGTGCAGGATTGTCTTTGAATTCTGGACATGAATGTTGATTATGTAAACTACATTGCTGACGAAGACTGTTTGACACATAGTATAACAACACAGTCAGCAACTCTCATTCCCAAACATTCGTACTATTGATGCCACCGTTGATCTCCTGAGATTGCGCTGGACCCACTGCCCAGCTTCTCATTGAAAGGCCAAGATTGATAACATGATCAATAACTGTGTGGCACACATTTTATCTGAAACATTTACTCTTTGTATTCCCCTTTGAGCAACTCATCCGGGCTGATCTTCCTCTTCGTCCTCTACGGACCCCTATTCATCTCCTTTGCAGTTGTCCTTTTACATTGGTATATTCTCCTTTGGTGTTTAACATACTCAGAGGGACCACAACACCAGAGGGAGCATCTGGTACCCCCCAAATTTAGCACAAACATGAGTTTTCCTTTTTTATTTTTCCTCTGTAAATATAACTATTTGTAGCCTAGTTGTTGATGACATGTATTAATGTGTTAATATTCTATGCTTGATTAATTGGATACACAGGACCCCAATGGAAAAGTCCCCAGGACTTTTTTTGTTTTATCCTTTTAGCCTAATTGTTTAACTGTACCTCCGTATATTTTGTGACTAATACAGTATTCAATCAATCAAAATGTCCTTTATCTCGTACTTGCTCCATTCTTGCTAACACCGACTCAGTGTTGACCTCTTTTATGCATGTTGTCACTCCCTTCAAGTCAAGAACGAGGCAGATGGTTTGCTACTGATGGTTTATTAAGCACATTTCTGGCTTAAAGCACCAACGTCAAACTGTTTCAAAAGACACAAAAAATAAACGATAAGGATGACAT
Organism: Gymnoscopelus microlampas; assembly: GCF_963454915.1. Taxonomy (NCBI): domain Eukaryota; kingdom Metazoa; phylum Chordata; class Actinopteri; order Myctophiformes; family Myctophidae; genus Gymnoscopelus; species Gymnoscopelus microlampas. The sequence continues at coordinate 19,015,809 of NC_139951.1, read as the reverse complement.
AAAACATGTAACGCACATAAAACATAGGAAAGAAAAATGCACTTAAGAAATTAAATGACCTCATTGACTGCATAATATCAAAGAACTGAAAGAAGGGACTGAGGGGAAACGCAAAACAAGTGAAACAAACTGAAACAAAACAAACAATCAATTAAACTCATAATAAAACATGACATACAACACACTGACAAGAACATAAACGTTGACATGTAAAATAAAACAAACCTTGGTTCAGTGACCATGCTGCAAACAAACATTGTGCTCACGGTGAGCTGTGAATGAGGCTTCAATCCGGTCGAGACCATATAAGGGAGCGGCCGGAAGCTGTCACAATACAGCTTCCGGACAGCTTGTCAAAATAAAATAATAATTGGCAAAAACAAAATAATTACAAAACTAATAAGCCGTAGCTGCAGTTACACATGTACTGTACTGGTTGGACTGGTTGTTGATTGAATATGTGCAAAGGGAGTCATTTCTGTCAGCTATCAGCAAATGTTTACGTTTTGTTTGACATATTAAACCAGTCTTTCACTGCTTTGCATTTTGAGTTAAAGCAATGAGAAAGGTTAATTCAAAGTGACTAACAAATTGATAAAGTACAGTAAATGAACATTGTAATAGTACTGTATTTCACTTTTCTCAAAGGCAAGGTTTTGAAAACAGGACGGGCTGTGATACAAGTCCTGACATTTTGAGTGTCGTACAAGGTGTTGAAAATTGAGAACAAACAGGAAACTATGGCTGAAGCGATTGTGGGGATTATGTGTAAGGAGCCGTGTATATTAGCATTTAATACCTGCACATATACGGAAACAACCTTGGTTTTCTCCCATCCCCTCCGACACTGACTCTGTCCATCTCGCTGTGTCATTTATCTCCCCTTATCCCTCCCTCTGGTGCTGTGAAAACTAGTGCGGAGTCAGCCAAAGAACAGGATCCCCTGTATGCCCCCATACTACCAGACGTGCGTGCGTGCGTGCATGCACATGTGCAGCGTTTGTGTTATATTGTGTGTTCGGAGATCACTGTTTTTCTCCACAATCTCAAACACAAAGCTAGATGGTGACTCTGGGGCTTCCCAGGCCCTTTTTGACCGTTGCTATAACTTTTGCTGAAATTCAGGAACCTTTCTCCCTTTGGAACCAGGGAACACATGAACCTGGCTCCATTTTGGTAACAGGGTTCATGAGGCAAAAGAAGTAGCTGCTCTCAAGGTAGTAGCCTACTAACCCCCCATAAACAATGGTTGGAACTATCAGAGTGGAGCAAGCAGCACTGAACACACTGGTTGGTTACACAGACTAAAAATGATAAATGTTACGACACCAGCAATGTTTAAATGGATGAACAGCAGATTGAAAGGGACATTATATATAACGTGGATTAATGTACCAAAACAACTACCAAGGAACACCCAATGTTGTCGGGAGAAGTAGAAGTAGTGTTCATGTAGTAGTTAGGAGGAGCGAGAAACATTGTTTCCTTTTAATCAGTTTCCATGGAGACAAAAATGCATACAGTAATGTAAAAAGGTGATTTTGTCTTTTGATTACTTTTTCTTTTTTTTTTTCTTAAGGTGGGAGAGTGTGGTTTAGTTTGGAGAGACATTTGAGTGGTTTCAAATAAAAAGTGATTCCTATCACCAGAAGTTGTCATGCCTGATTGATCCCACAGCTCATAGCAGTGAGCTATGATGAGCAACTTATATTCATAACACGCAACAGTAAATAAACAATGTCTTCCATGTGTTTGCTGTGCGGTTGTTGCCGTATTCTCATCACATGTCGAAATATCATCCCAAGCTTGACTGACGTGCTTTGATCCCTTCATCCTAATTTACCTAATCTTCATGGCTATGGAAGTGTGTTTGAAATGCAAACGTGAACTCGCTGCAGGAATCAAGGAGCAACTCTATAGTTCCCAGATAAAAAGGACTTAAAGTTCCTTAAACTTTTTGGTCGAAAGGGGTCTACTGTATGAACCAGAGCCAGAAGTTCAACATTTTCAAACAACTTATATACTAATCACAAATGTTAACAAACAGTCTGTGTTGATGTAAAGTTGTGTAGATGTTGCATTGT